>NC_047650.1:41046985-41129091 GCF_902201215.1 Prunus dulcis
AGGTTTATCAGATGGCCTTTTTACCAATTCCCAAGTTTCATTCTTCTCAATCATCTCAAGTTCAGCTTCCATTGCCTTTTGCCATGCTGCATCCTTGACAGCTTCTTCAAAGGATTCTGGTTCAATGATACAGATGTTGCAGCTTTCATAGATCTCTGTAAGACTTTTGTATCTCAATGGAGTGTGGTCAATATCTTGAGTACCTGTGTCAACCACAGATCTTTCTTCATTGTCTTCTGTTAGCAACTCATTCTCAACTGAATGTTCTGCTTGCTTCACAACTGTGTCATTGCTCCCTTCCTCCTTTTCAGACACAATTTCAGTAAGTGGCACTGAAACACTGCATTCTTGCTGTGCATTCCAATCCCAACTAGCTTCTTCATTAAATACCACATCCCTTGAGATAATCACCTTTTCAGTGGTAATGTTATACAGTCTATACCCCTTCTCACAGCTGCCATATCCTAGAAACACACATTTTGCTTGCTAAATCCAGTTTCTGCCTCTGTGGTTTGGAACATGTGCATAGCACAAAGATCCAAACACTCTTAAGTGTTTAAGTCCTGGCTTTCTCCCACTATAGGCTTCAAATGGTGTTTTCTTGTCCAAAGCTTTAGTTGGACTTCGGTTTAGAACATACACTGCAGTATTAACAGTTTCTGCCCAAAACTCAAGTGGCATGCCCTTCTCAAACATCATACACTTGGCCATCTCCACTATGGTTCTGTTTTTCCTCTCAGCCACACCATTCTGCTGTGGTGAGTATGCCACTGTAAGCTGCCTCTCCATTCCCATTTCATCACAGAATTTATTGAACTCATTAGAGGTGTACTCTCCTCCCCTATCACTTCTTAGTTTCTTCACCTTATATCCACTTTGCAATTCAACAGTGGCTCTAAACCTCTTAAACACTGTGAATACCTCAGATTTGCATCTCAAGAAATAGATCCAGCACATTCTTGTACAGTCATCTATAAAAGTAAGGAAATACCTGTTTCCTGCTTTTGTAACAGTTTGCATTGGACCACACACATCAGTGTGTACCAATTCCAGTGGAGTTGTAGCTCTGCTGGTTGCTTCTTTTGGAAAAGCCTTCCTGCAATGTTTTCCAAAAGTACAGCCTTCACACACTGCATTTGTATTTTTAATTTCTGGCAGACCAAGCACCATATCTTCATTCTGCAGCAGTTTCAAACTCTGGAAGTTTAAGTGTCCCATTCTCCTATGCCAAAGCAATGTTGATTGACTTATGCTTGCAGTTAGTGCAACATGCAAGTCTGTTTGAAGTTTCAAAGGAAAACTTCTATTTCCTTTCATATGCACTCTAGCCACCAGATTTGAGAGAGAGCTATCATCATAAACTTCTGCCTTGTTATCTCCAAAAATTAGAAAATATCCATGCTCCATCATTTGTCCAACACTGAGTAGGTTCTCTTTGAGACCAGATACCAATAGCACCTCCTTGATATATTTCCTTCCCATTTTAGTTTCAACCATCAGATTCCTTTTCCAATGACATCAACCAACTGTCCTGTTCCCATAGCAACTTTTGCAGTCACATTCCTATCAATATCAATCAAAACATCTTCTCTGCCAGTCATGTGGTTACTACACCCACTGTCCAAGTACCATACCTCTTCCATGGACCTTTTCTCAGTTGCATTGTTAGCATAGAACATGGTTGGTGTAGAGGTAACCTGAGTAGCAAACTGAAGCTGCTGCTGCTCCACAGGTTTCTTGCTATAGCAGTCTTTGGCAATGTGACCAAGCTTGTCACAGTTATAGCACTTCGGTTTGCCCTTGAATCTACATTCTCCATAATGCAATTTCCCACAATGTTTGCAAGGAGTTTTAGTTCCATCAGTAGGTTTATTATCCCACTTCTTCCCCTTGTCTTTCCAATTCTTCTGCTGCTTGGAATTCTGATTTCCAGTGGCCTTAGCTGATTTGGTATCTACACTCAGACTAGCAAAGGCCTTCTCAGTCTTGTTCTCATGATGTCTTTCCAATCTTTGAGCAAAGCTCTTCAATGAGGCTACCACCTCTTGAACCTCAATTACATCTAGATCCCTTGAATGTTCAATTACAGAACAGATTGGATCATATCCAGGCAGCAGACTAATTAACATTTTCTGCACAATTCTTTCTCTAGATAACTCTTCTCCATAACCTCTCATTTGGTTTATTAGATCAAACAACTTTGTAAGATAAGCAGATAGAGATTCATCCTCTCTCATTCTAGTATATTCAAATTCTCTACGAAGACTCTGCAATTTTACACTTCTTACCTGCTTATCACCATGAAATTCCTGCTTCAGAATGTTCCAGGCTCCATGAGATGATTCTTCATGAGAAATCCTGGGGAAGATCTCTTCAGATACAGCTCCTTGAATCAACCCCAAGGCCTTAGCATCCTTCATCAGGATCTCAGCTATAGCCATCTTCCCAGAACCACTTGATTCCTCTTTTTCTTTCTGCTTTGTATCAGATTCATCAGCTCCCTTCGAATATGAGCTTCCTATTCCTTTCTCAACCAACTCCCAAATCCCATGAGATTTGAAAATGGTTTTCATCCTTATGCTCCAGAACTCATAGTTCTCACCATTGAAGATCGGAGCTCGCAGCTCACCACCTCCAGATCCTGCCATGTTAGACACAGATTTCCAAGAAAGCAAGTTTGTCAGAAATCGCAGCTCACTTCCTTCACAGATTCAAACGCCCAGCTAAACAATCAAACCTGGCTCAGTGATACCATGTTAGAATTCACAGACTATGATCTGTCATTTTAAGTTTTGGATTATTGATAGATGGAGCTCATGTGGGAAGAGAAAACACAGAGAGAAAACTTGGAGAAGAAGAAGATGAAAAAATAAGTCTATTCTCTCACTTAGTCATGCACAAGCTGTGCATGACAATATAACCGTTAGGAAACAGAATATTCCCTTTTTTTTACATCATCCAATCTAACCAATGATTAACTATCCTATGAGATAGCTACACCTGGCACAATTCTGCTACACCTAAGAATACATCTTAGCTGTCCATTGGACTGTGATCCAATGGTTCACAATTAAATAACAAACACACTCAGCTAAAACACTTATACTTTAACACGGTGGTTGTGAATGGAATAAATGTTTTCACCTGTTATCTTACGTGCAGGAATTGAAGTAAAGAGCCCATTTTTGTTCAAGGATAAATAAGAGTTTACTTTCCCAGCATTGTGCTGCATGCAGGTTCAAATTCCCTTGTATTTTTTATTTTTTTATTTTTTTATTTTTTATTTTGGTCTTTGGTTATTAACTGGGCCCGAGGCCCAAGCAAAACCAATAGGCACAAGAGACCAAAGTTCAAGGTAGTTTGCTTTTATCACCTTGCTAACTCGGGGTCTGAGTTACCCTTGGGGCTTCATAACTATGAGTCTGCTCTTATATCCCTCTTAAGCTTGTTGTTGGATGATGATCTACGAAGAGCCCATAGTAGGGCTGTGCCTTGTTAGCCTTCTTTTTTCTTTTCTGACTTCGGCCTGCCTTGTAACCAAAAAAAAAAAAAAAAGGTAGTTTGCTTTTATCACATGTTAATAATTATTACGATGCTTCTTTCAAATAAAAAAATTTGTTAGTAATTATGATGCTGCGAAAGGCCCCAAGTGAAACCCCCTCCCCTAATTTTGACTATCACTTATAATTAAAAAAATATAAAAAAAAAGTAATTATTACGTTGCTATCTATAGTCTTTTGGTAAAAGCATTCAAAATGCACTCTCTAACCCACCTCAAACAAAAAATGAAATTAGTTTGCTTTTTTCTTTTTTAGCCAAAGAGGAGGGGAACAAATAGTTACAATAAGTTTTTAAACTCATAACCACTTAAAAACACACCAAAAATTTAGCTCGATCTGACTAATGACGCATTAGTCAAAATAATTTGCTTTTGCCAAATGTTAATTATTATGATGCTCTCTCTTGTCTTTTATATTTTGGTAAACGCGCTACAAAAAAAAGTCTACAAAAAAAAGTCGACTTTTTTTTTTGTTGACTATTGGCAGCAACAGTTACCTTTATTGATGAGTAAGCCCTAAAGTAACGTTGCAGTTACGAATTTTGACTTGGTGATATATGAATAGCGTGATTGTTGATCTTTCTCACGAATTTAATTTTATTTGAAGTGCATGGGGCCATAACACGTCAAATCAACTTTAGTTTTATATTTTAATATATCTAAGCCTTAAATTCTTATTCTAACAGCTTCGAGACAGACCTTAAGCCTTATTGCAAGTGCACTGGAAGCTTCAAAAAGTGTAATATTTTATTGTGTACTAGAAACTTACAAACACTTGAAGCTTGAAAAAGTGTAATATTTTATTAGAAACTTACAAGTGCTCTGGAAGCTTGAAAAAGTGTAATATTTTATTGTGTAAACTGGGAACTTACAAGTGCATTGGAAGCTTGAAAAAGTGTAATATTTTATTGTGTAAATTGTGTGCTGGGAACTTGCAAGCAGTGTAATATTTTATTGTGTACTGGGAACTTACAAAAAGCTTGAAAAAGTGTAATATTTTATTGATTAGAGTTCTAGTTAGCTTGTTTTTATTATATTTAATTCAACAGCCACCAAAGCATACGTAGTGACGACGGAAGTTCAAGCCAGGCAGAATTATGTAAAGACACCTAGACCTAGCTGCCATTTTAGAGTTTTAGGAACCTGAATAATGAAGTTATGGCTAAAAAGTACTTAGCTCACAGCAAAGTATTAAAAAGAGTTTCCAAATATAGTAGCATGCTTAATGTTGGTGGAGCCAACATGCCCTTTTATTAATGTTCTTGTTTTGGACGTAAACCTTTCAATACAATCTAATACATTTCTATCATTTGGCGAAAAAAAAAAAAAACCCACCAAAATGAGAGAGAAGAAAAAGGTAAAATCTACGAGCTAGTTCCAACAACTATGATAAACGAAGGCAATACGTTTAAATTATAAAGTTTTGATTGATATTTGAACCTGGTTCTACTACTATAATATTCATTTGCATAATTTGTTAAAGATAAAATAAATTCAAAGACTTCTTTTTCCCAACTTTGAGTTATTTCAATTTCAACATATTTTTTTATAGAGCAGATTTAGGACATGTAATTTCACTCAACAGTGAGCTTTGATTTTCTAATTTCCTTCTAGTGTTGTTGTTAAGATTTGATTTGATTTGATATCAAGAATCTTTCTTACAATCTTTTTCTTTAATAAAATAGAATGATAATCATTGTATATTACACTCAGTTTTACTAGATGAAAGCACATTGTTTACAAACTGAGAATACATAAATTTGATGTGTTACATTACAAACTGAGAATACATAAATTTGATGTGTTACATTATTCACACTCAAACAAATTACGTATACGTAAAATCAAAACAGATGGAGCCAAATGGTAAAGTAGATAGGAAGCACACCCAAATTTAATTGCTAGAAATATATGGAAGGTTCAATAATTTCTAATGGTTGCTATTTTTTTTTTTTTTTTTGAAAATAAGCGACAACATATTATTGATGAACAAACAAAAGTACAAAGCAACTATGTGATGAATATGAGCAAATCTTCTCCAGTGACCAAATAGCTAAACAAAGGATAAAGACATTTACTTAAATGCTGAAAATGGAAATAAAGTAATCTGCACACCTAGAGTGCACCACCACCAACTGAGCAAAGGAGCAATTTGAAGCACCTATAATAGTGTTTCCAACGAAAAGAGGGGCAGCTGCACCTCCTTACGCCTTAATAGTTCCACCATTGATACCAGAATATGACATATATTGTTAAGCACAATAAGGGGGACAAGAAGATGCACCCTTGGTATTTTCCTTTAGGTTTTTATTCACCAAGTGCAACTGCAAATCCATAACTTATGTAATGCTATTAACAAAGTTAACCAAGTTTCTAGTGGATGAACCAGACTCACTCCAAGCAGCCAAAGCCATCTCTCCCATTTTCCTGCTCCTTTCTCTAAGTTCTTTCCCTTTTTCCGACTCCATCAACTCCCTAACGCTTCTCTCCAATTCATCCCCAAACACAAACCCATCTTCCTCTCTCTGCTTCACAGCAATTGCCATTTCCATGTCCTTCACCAAAACACTCCTATTCACATGTTGCTCTGCATAGAGCGGCCATGCCACCATCGGCACGCCAGCAATCACCGCTTCAAGCACTGAGTTCCACCCACAATGCGTCACGAACCCGCCCACCGATTCTTTCTTCAACACTGCCACCTGCGGCGCCCATGACTTCACCACTAAGCCCCTATCTTTGGTCCTCTCCAGGAACCCTTCTGGCAACAAACCTTCCAAATCAAAGTCATGTACTCCAAGAACCTGCTTGGTTTTCTCATCAAGAGGAGGCTTCTTCACCACCCACAAAAACCTCTGTCCACTCTTCTCCAACCCATCTGCTATCTCCTTCAATTGAGCCCCTGAGAATGATCCTCTGCTTCCAAAACAAAGAAACACCACACTTCTACCGGGCTGCTGATCAAGCCATGACAAACATTCTTCTGCCTCTTCAGAATCCTTAGATTCTTCTTCTTCAGCAATCAACGGCCCGATGTAGTAGACAGGGGGAGTGGGAGCATCAGGAACACAAAGACCTTCAGCAATGGCTTTGAGGATTGCAGGAGGCTCGAGCTCTTCAAACGTGTTGGCTATGATCCCATTAGATTTGGGAAGGTGGGAGCAGAAGTAGACCATGTCCCAATACGAAGGGTCGTCTCGGTCAAGCATTGCCTCAGGCATGTATGTGGCATTCAGGGGAGACTTCAACCCGGGAAACTCCAAAACAGTCTCAGTCAGATCCTTGAAGCTCTTGGTGGTTTGTTCCCCGATTTTCGGGAAATACAGAAAAACTGAAAGAGCTGCAGCTCCAGAGGTGTAAAAGTAGTAGGTGGGAATGCCGAGTTCATTTGCCATTGGCAAAGCAGAGGAGCAGAAGATGTCGATGATAAAAGCGTGAATGGCTACAGATTTAGAAATTTCTTGGAGGGCAAGGCAGACATAAGGATCGTTCCGGCGAATGAAATCGAACATTATGGCAGCGCCGCTGCAGCCAACTAATGTATTTTCATTTTGAACGCGAGGGAATTGGCGGAAGGAGATGGAAGGATAGGCTAGGGAGATGCGCTGGATGTAGGCGGGGATGCTTGGAGTGTCAACAAAAGAGCCACAAGTGTAGAGAATGGTAATAGAGAATTTTCCAGGGTAACGATTGAGAATGAGCTTGCCTAGCTCAACCATGGAGATTATGTGCCCCATTCCTGGAGCTGCGTAGAGGACTATTGTATGTTCTTCCATGGCTTTGGTTGGTTTGTTTTTCACTTCTCTGGTTTTTTGTTTTCGCTTCTCATTGCTCAAAGCTTTTAAGGAGGAAGAGCTTTTGAAATACTCTTCACTCAAAGTAGATGGAAATCCAAGTCTGAAAGTTAGGTTAAGCACGAGACAAGGCACAGGTTGTACACCAAATCGACCATAGCAAATGTTAAGTTGACATTGATTGGCTGATTCTGACCACTATCATTTTCAAAAACAAAAGGGAAATGGTGTTTGAATGGAAATAACCAGGTTCTCACAAGCATGTGCATGTATTACATTTTCCACACTCAAACAAGGTTGTCAAATCGATAATCGAAATGGTAAAATAGAACCATGAAAGTGACTAGAAATATCATAATTTTTCTATGGGCTGCTTTTAATGTTAAGAGTGGCAAGCTGCTGTATGTTCTTGGGGTAAACCTGGCTAAGGTCCCCATTGATAGCTTTCCTCCCAATTATGATGTTAGCTGCTGCTGTTTGGTGGAAAGCATCCCAGAATATGTACTGGTCTCGATTCGGGCATGGTACTCCTCTAAAACCTAAGAAATTTATTACATTTAGAACGGATACCTTACCACTAATGAACAAACATGACAAACTAAGTTCAAGCTTCAGAAAGATGTCATCTGTATATGCTTAAAACAAGATATTTGCAACACTTTGGGTGATCACAACCAAGCTCAAAACAACCCCAGTTTTGTGACAATTAGCTTCAGAAACCAGCAAAAGTTCCAAGCTCGGATTCCTATAATACTAAAACCACAAATATTAAATCTCCCTGAAGATTTAACCCCAAAACAAAACAAAAAAACAATTTAAGCAAACAGACCAAAAAATCTTACTAAACTAGAACCACAAGAATCCAATGAAAAAAAACCCCTAGTTTCAGAAACTCCAAAACCCACCAACAGATTTTAGTTTTTCTTTTCTTTTTTTTTGGGTAAATAAGAAAACCCACTTACAAATTTTTTCAAATGGTTCAAAAGACAAAGAGTAAACGTAAAGAAACATAGAAACGTACGATGAGAGGATTTTTATTTCCTCCTGAGCTTCTATCCGTAGAAAAACAAGACAAGCAAGGAGAAATGTGTAAATTTGTCCTTAGAAGTCATTTTATAAATAAGTAAATTTATCTATAAAAGTTTGAAGATAAGATAGATAGAAAAATAAGACAAGTGGATGGAAAATAGTAGATGACTTGGCTTGATCAGACATTATCTGAGTTGCTGCTTCATTTTAACTTGAGCAAAATATCCCCAAAATGTCACTGAATTCACCGAAATATCTGCCCAAAATCTCAATAAACTGGATTGTTGCCAAATGGCTGGCATGCTGCTAGTGCCTTACAGATGGGTAGACATAAGGGATACCTAGTGGAGGATGACATAAACATCAAATCAAATATCTTTAACACAGTAATTACTTATCTTTTAAATCAACACTGAATTCATGGCCCTCTTGACATATAAAGAAGCACTGAACACACTAATCATCACTCTAATAAAAACCAAAATAAGAGAGAAGAAAAAGAAAAAATCTACGACCTAGTTCCAAGTCCCAACAACTATGACAAATGAAGGCAATACGTTGAAATTATAAAAGTTTGATTATTGAAGGAATTATAAAGTTTTGATTGATATTTGAACCTGGTTCTACTGCTATAATATTCCTTCGCATAATTTAATTTCCTTCTGGTGTGGTTGTTAAGATTTGATTTGATTTGATATCAAGAATCTTCCTTATAATCTTTTCCTTTAATAAAATAGAATGATAATCTGTATATCACACTCAGTTTTATCAGATAAAAGTATAATGTTTACAAACTGAGAATACATAAATTTTATGTGTTACATTTTCCACAATCAAACAAATTAAGCATATAAAGTAAAATCAAAACGGATGGAGCCAAATGGTAAAGTGAATAGGTGTGTCGATGACCTCCGGTTCCGTGGTCGGCAACTCCTCCAAGACACGGTTATCGAACCATGAACAGTCCTACCTTAATAGGTCCGACACTGATTCCAGAATATGACACATATATATATATATATATTGGTTGAAAATTTGTTAAACACAATAAGGTGGACAAGAAGATGCACCCTTGGTATTTTCCTTTATTTTTTTAATTCACCAAGTGCAAAGTGCAAATCCATAACTTATGTAATGCTATTAACAAAGTTAACCAAGTTTCTAGTAGATGAACTAGACTCACTCCAAGAAGCCAAAGCCATCTCTCTCATTTTCCAACTCATTCTCTAAGCTTTCTCCCTTTTTCTGACTGCATCAACTCCTTAACATTTATCTCCAATTTATCCCCAAACACAAACCCATCTTCATCTCTCTGTTCCACAACAATCGTCATTTCCATGTCCTTCGCCAAAACAATCCTATTCAAATGTTGCTTTGCATAGAGCGGTCATGCCACCATCTGCACGCCGGCAATCACCACTTCAAGCACCCAGTTCCAGCCACAATGCGTCACGAACCCGCCCACTGATTCCTTCTTCAACACCGCCACCTGCGGCGCCCATGACTTCACCACCAAGCCCCTATCTTTGGTCCTCTCCAAGAACCCTTCTGGCAACAAACCCTTCAAATCAAAGTCATTTACTCCTTGGACCTGGTTGGTTTTCTCATCAAGGGGAGGCTTCTTCACCACCCATAAAAACCTCTGTCCACTATTCTCCAACCTATCTATTATATCCTTCAATTGAGCCCTTTAGAATTATCCTCTGCTTCTAAAACATAGAAACACTATACTTCTACTTGGCTGCTAATCAAGCTATGACAAACAATCTTCTATCTCTGCAGAATCCCCAGATTCTTTTTCTTCAGCAATCAACGACCCGATGTAGTAGACAGGAGGAGTGAGAGCATCAGAAACACAAAGACCTCCATCAATGGCTTTGAGGACTGCATGAGGCTTGTGCTCTTCAAATGTGTTGGCTATGATCCCATTAGATTTGGGAAAGTGGGAGCATAAGTAGACCATGTCCCGATACGCAGGGTCGTTTCGGTCAAGCATTGCCTCAGGCATGTGGGGGCATTTAGTGGAGACTTTAACCCTGGAAACTCCAAGTGGTCAGATCCTTGAAGCTCTTGGTGGTTTGTTTCCCGATTTTCAGGAAATACAAAAAAACAGCAAGAGGTACATCGCCAAAGGTGTAAAAGTAGTATATGGGAATGCCGAGTTCCTTCGCCATTCGACATTGGCAAAGCAGAGGAGCATAAGATGTCGATGATAAAAGCATGAATGGCTAAAGATTTAGAACTTTCTTGGAGGGCAAGGCAGACATGAGGATTATTCCGGCAAATGAAATTGAACATTATGGCAGCACCGCTGCGGCCAATTAATGTATTTTCATTTTCAACGCGAGGGAATTGGTGGAAGGAGATGAAAGGATGGGCTAGCGAGATGCTCTGGATGTAGGTGGGGATGCTTGAAATTTATTTTCACATTTATAAGAGAGAAACTGCAAGCTGGTGTAATTTCTCCTTCCTATATTTCTTCATAAGATGAGCTGGCAGATATATTTACGAAGGTCTTGGGAGGAGATGCCTTCAATTACTTAAGTCGCAAGTTGGGACTTCACAACATTTACTCTTCAACTTGAGGGGGAGTGTTGGAAATCAAATCTTATACTTGAAGGATTGTAAATACTGTAATTGTCTTTCCTGTATTAGACCCCAAGATTTATGGGTCAAACCTGGATTGTAACCTTAATTAAGAATTTTACTAGAATAGGAGATTGTAAACCTAGTATATAATGGATAGTATTATGTACAACAAGATATCAATAACACAACGTATTATTCCTCCTTTATTCTTTACAGACATTTAACTTCTTATATGAATGAATCATTTCTTCTTAAAAAGTTACGTCAAAATTTGACACATTTTTATTGAATTTTTTTTCTTCATATTATAGAATTTGAACTCAAGTGCAGAGTGAAGAGCATATTCGCTCAAATTAACTTGATGAAAAAACATGAAATGGGACGACACATCGTATTACATAAACACAACTCTCACAATACTACTCATGAAAATTATTGATAATTGATTGTGTAATTCAATAAAGGGACAACAAAACTACCTTAACTTTCATGTTTAAACGCACATTACATTAGTTTATATAATATTTGCTAATTAATAATAAATGCATTCAAAATAAAAAAAACGTATCTTATCTTGATGATGACGATGTACTGTTTTCTTTTTAAATGAAGTAACATGTTCCCTATAATATAAAAAATTAAAAATTAAAAAAAACTTATGTCCAAACAAAAATTTAAAAACAAAAACAAAATGTAGATCTTGTAGAATTGTAGGGGTCAAAATTAATAGCATTGATAAAGGTGTGGTCAGTGGTACTTTATATGTCAAGAGAGCCATGATTTGAGTGTTGATTTAAAAGATAAGTAATTATTGTGTTAACATATTCTAGAATTAGTGGCGGATCTATTAAGGTGTAAGGAGGTGCAGCTGCACTTCCTCTCTCTGGAAAAATCATTTTAGGTGCTTTAAATTGCCCCTTTCCTCAGCTAATGGTGGTGCATTCTATATGTACAAATTACCTTATTTCTATTTTCAGCATTTAAGTAAATGTCTTTGTCCTTTGCTCAGCTGTTTGGTTACTGGAGAAGATTTACTCATATTTGACACATAGTTTTTTTTGAGAAGGAGAATTCATTCATAAAACAACAGACGTACAAAGAGCGACATGATACAATGACCTCATTAAAACCTTCATAGGACAACCTCATGGGACACATAGTTGCTTTGTCCTTTTGTTTGTTCATCAATAATATACTATCGCTTATTGTCCCCAAAAAAAAAAAATAATAACCGTTAGAAATTATTGAACCTTCCATATTGCTAGAAATATATGGAAGGTTCAATAATTTTTAATGGTTGCTTTTTTTTCTTTTTTCTTTTTTTTTTGAAAATAAGCGATATTATTGATGAACAAAGAAAAATACAAAGCAACTATGTGCCGAATATGTTAAAGATAAAATAAATTCAAGGACTTGTTTTAAATCAAATATCTGTTAACACAATAATTACTTATCTTTTAAATCAACACTCAAATCATGGCCCGCTTGACATATTCAATAAAGGGACAACAAAACTACCTTAACTTTCAACTTTCAAGTTTCAAAACTACCTTGAATTTGGGTGCTTCCTATCTACTTTACCATTTGGCTCCATCCGTTTTGATTTTACTTCATATGCTTAATTTGTTTGATTGTGGAAAATGTAACACATCAAATTTATGTATTCTCAGTTTGTAAACATTATACTTTTATTTTGTAAAGCTGAGTGTCATATACAGATTATCATTCTATTTTATTAAAGAAAAAGATTATAAGAAAGATTCTTGATATCAAATCAAATCAAATCTTAACAACTACACCAGAAGGAAATTAGAAAATCAAAGCTTTTAAATGTTGAAATTGAAATAGCTCAAAGTTGAGAAAAAGAAGTCTTTGAATTTATTTTATCTTTAACAAATTATCCGAAGGAATATTATAGCAGTAGAACCAGGTTCAAATATCAATCAAAACTTTATAATTCCTTCAATAATCAAACTTTTATAATTTAAACGTATTCATTTGTCATAGTTGTTGGGACTTGGAACTAGCTCGTAGATTTTACCTTTTTCTTCTCTCTTATTTTGGTTTTGGGTTTTTCGCAGCAATGGTCCATCAACTATACCTGTTTTTATATTTGGGTCATTGAACTTAATTATTAGTTGCAGAGGTCACTCAACTGTGTGTTTCGTTGCGCCAGTAGTCCTTCCGTCAAGTTCATTAGTTTTTTCCGTTTCAAATGATGACGTGGCAAGCATATGTGAGAAAATCTCATAGATTCGTTAGAGGCAAATCTGACTTTTCAGTTAATTAAAACGAACCTTTTGGTTTTGAAGAGAATGACAGTTGCACAGAAATGGCAGTCTGTGCAAAAGGAGAAAATCGCGTCTAGGGTTTTCAAATCGAGAGGCATTGGACTTCGATTTTTGGGGGATTTTAGAACATTATCTCAGCATTATGCGTTAATGGACTAAGTAGCGAAGTATTTTGAGTTAAAAAAGCAATAAAGTACAAATATAGGATCTTAGTTTCGTGGAAATCACAGAGAAAAGTGTCGGGTCTACAGTGTGTGGAGGCTTCTTCAAATGGAGACAATTTTTCGGTGGTCTGGAGAACCCCACAAGTATGGTAAGTTACTATAACCTAAATATTCCTTCTGCATTTTATATTGCAATATATTATGTTTGCAAATGTGTGGTCTTGTTGTTGACAATGAAGTTTTGGCTTTAAGGTGGGAAAAAATGTAGTTGGAGTCTTTATTATTGTCTGCGGTCCCATTTCTGTCGGTTTGTCATGGAAGTGATTTCACACTTGTACATGCCTGCAATTACTTTGTCTTCCTTGTTTACTTTCTCCTCATTGTCATTGAAATTGTTTGTAAGCATACCTTCGTGTAATGTGGTAGATAAAGAAGAGCTGTGTGCTCTGGAACTCCACCACTTTGGTATGTTGGAGAATGGTGTGTATAATGGAGGCAAAGTATGCTATGTTGACAACTGTATTCATGACTATCTGTCATTATTGGATATAAAGAAAATTGGGATAGATGTTGGATACAAAGTTGATATAACACAAAGGGGTTACAAGCTTAAAAGTCAGGTATTTGATTTGATTTGATTTGTCATTATTGTGTTAAAGATATTTGATTTGATGTTTATGTCATCCTCCACTGGGGAGGCTTTTCTGGGCATCGCTTATATCTACCCATCTGTAAAGCACTAGCAGCATGCCGGCCATTTGGTTTGATCATAATTGTTTATTTTATGAAGGGACATCATTAATTTTACATCACAAGTTGTCGTTCGTATTGCACCATCTCGGTTTAGGCCGAAGCCGGAATGTTTCCGACATTATTTTCTATCGCCACATCAAGGTGACAGGATTTGTAGCTATGCGCCCCCCTCCCCCCTTAGCATATACAAATATGCTGCCCAGGGGCCCCTCTCCTGTTGGATATAGGCAAACTTGGATCATGTGCGGCACATGTCCCAGTTTCTAAATTTTAGCAACTTTGTTTTTCTCTTCATAACAATAGAGTTTTTTCTTGATTAGTTGCTAGTATTTCTTTATCTATAATATTTATTTAAGCCTGGAAAGAATTAAACCTTCCTTGATCTCTCATTCTTCGATCGTCCGATTTAGTTAATCCTCTTCGTGCCAACCCCACCCACCACACCTAAGTTGCCAACATTCCATATGCCGACGGTCTGAAAAGAGGCGGGGGGAATGAGAATATCTGTCAACAATCCAGTTTATTGAGATTTTGGGCAGATATTTCGGTGAATTCAGTGACATTTTGGTGATATTTTGCTCAAGTTAAAATGAAGCAGCAACTCAGATAATGTCTGATCAAGCCAAATCATCTACTATTTTCTACCCACCTATCCTATTTTTCCACTTATCTTATCTTCAAACTTTTATAGACAAATTTACTCATTTGTAAAATGACTTCTGAGGACAAATTTACACATTTCTCCTTGCTTGTCTTGTTTTTATGCGGAGAGAAGCTCAAGATGAAAAAAAAATCCTCTCATCTTACGTTTCTATGTTTCTTTGCATTTACTCTTTGTCTTGTGAACCATTCAAAAAAATTTGTAGGTGGGTTTTCTTATTTACCCAAAAGAAAAGAAAAACTAAAATTTGTAGGTGGGTTTTGGAGTTTCTGAAACTAGGGTTTTTTTTTCTTGGGATTCTTGTGGTTCAAATTTAGTAAGATTTTTGGTCTGTTTGCTTAAATTGGTTTTTTTTTTTGAGGTTAAAGCTACAGGGAGATTTAATATTTGTGGTTTTAGTATTATAGGAATCTGAGCTTGGAACTTTTGCTGGTTTCTGAAGCTAATTGTCACAAAACTGGGGTTGTTTTGAGCTTTATTTTGGAGTTTTTGGATATCATCCCTTGAAGTTTTGGAATGGTTTGATTATGTGGATACTTAGCAGAAGTACATATATTTCGTTTGATGAAGTTGTATTTGAAATTCAAGGAGCTGGAAAGTTGTATTTGAACTTTGTTTTGAAATTCTGCGAATAGAAGCTCAAGAGGAAAAAAAAAAATCCTCTCATCTTACATTTCTATATTTCTTTGCGTTTACTCTTTGTCTTGTGAACCATTCGAAAAAATTTATAGATGGGTTTTCTTATTTACCCAAAAGAAAAGAAAAGAAAACTAAAATTTGTAGGTGGGTTTTGGAGTTTCTGAAACTAGGGGTTAGTTAATCCTCTTTATGCCAAACCCACCTGCCACACCTAAGTTGCCAACATTCCATATGCTGACGGTCTTAAAACAAATGAAAAGAGGCGGGGGAAATGAGAATATCTGTCAACAATCCAGTTTATTTGGTATTTGACAGGTTATTTATCTGAAAATTATAAAGAATAGAATTGAGAGTTTAGAATAATTATCTCAAAAATTCGAGAATCATAATAATTACAGTATCCATTCTAAATAAGTAAATATGTCATGAATAATATACAATAATTTTTACAATTTCCACTTGTGTTTTTTTGTTAAAAAATAAACATTAGGGTGACAACTTTTGTTTAACGTTCTCTCTTTTTCTAATCTATTGCCTAAAACTGAAAGTCCAATCTTTGTGTTTTCTTTTGGGCATGGTCCTGTCTTTTCACCGAAAAAAAAGAGTCCAATATTTGACTCATGCTTGACATTTTTGGCATGTTGGTTACTTCAATTGCAAGTTTCAACCACACAATTGACGTTAATGATCAATAATTGAGAAAGACAATATTGAATTTGAGCAGAAATTATTATATGGTATTGGAATATAATTATGTTATATAATTCGTTCACATGTATTAATATAGGTGGACGACATGACTGAGACGACATCTTTTTGAAGCCTGAATTTAGTTTGTCAGGTTTGTTCATTAATAATAAGGTATCCGTTCTAAATGTAATAAATTTCTTAGGTTTTAGAGGAGTACCATGCCCAAATCGAGACCAGTACATATTCTGGGATGCTTTCCACCCAACAGCAGCAGCTAACATCATAATTGGGAGGAAAGCTTTAAATGGGGACCTTAGCCAGGTTTATCCCATGAACATACAGCAGCTTACCACTCTTAACATTAAAAGAAGCCCATAGAAAACTTGAGATATTTCTTGTCATTTTCATAGTTCTATTCTACCGTGTGGATCTATCCATTTTGATTTGACAACTTTGTTTGAGTGGAAAATGTAAATAACATGAACATCAAAGACTCTTGTCCATGCTTGTGAGAACCTGGTTATTCCATTAAAAACCCTCCTTTTTCTTTTTATCATGATAAACGACGGTCAGAATCAGCCAATCAATGTCAACTTTACATTTGCCGTGGTCGATTTGCTGTACAACCTGTGCCTTGTCTTGTGCTTAACCTAACTTTCACTTGAATTTCCATCTACTTTGAGTGAGTAGTATTTCAAAACCTCTTCTCCCTCAAAAGCTCTTAAATTACCTCTAGGATGACTAACAATGTCTAGAGGGGGGGTGAATAGGCCAATTTAAAATTATAATCAATAAATATAAATAAACTTCAGTAGCAGGATTGAAATGACTTATCAATCCTGAAATGTGCTTAGCATAAAATAAAGGAACACGCATAGAATTATTTTATGTGGTAAAACCCTACCTCTGGGGAAATTCCACGGAACTCCTCATGTCCAAAACAAATTCACTATAAAATGATGATTACAAGAAATAATTACATACTTATCCTAGACATTCTAGATAATGTTTACCGAGCTAGTTCCAACAACTGTGATAAATGAAGGCAGTACGGTTAAATTATAAAAGTTTAATTATTGAAGGAATTATAAAGTTTTGATTGATATTTGAACCTGGTTCTACTACAGAGAAACCAAAAGACACCATACCACAGAGAAACCAAAAGACATTTTTTTTTTCTCTCTTATAAAAAACACAAGACAGAGAAAGTCATCCCCACCGTAAGAAATGGCGGAACACCATTTTACCAGTACCAGAAAAGGCAGGTAGGAGGAATTGACCCAAAAAACAGTAGGAGGAAAACTCCAGAAAGCCATTCTACCAATTTCAGGCATTCCTTCTCAAAGACTAGTTCCATGTATAAAATTAGGCCCATCTCCATCTAGAAAAACTGCGAAGGCCCAAAAGCGACTGCAAGGATTTAAATATCGGCAGATATATCCTTATTTTTATGTGTCGATATAGATACAGGGGTTAAGCCTATTTCTTCCCCCTTATTGGCGATATATCCCCAATATCCTCAATATTTACTGATATTTCCCTATATTTCCATATACCAGACAAATAACCCAGAAATTTGTCTTAAGTTTTGAAAGTAATCATAGATCTCAACCACTGAATCAATGTCAAAAACCAAGCTCTAATACGTAGTAGCTTCAACTTCTCTTCTCAGTCATTTTGACTATCTTGGCTCTTCCTCTCTCCTCTCTCTGATTACTCGGTTTCTTGTGTGTTTGATTTTATTTTTCACCTAATCTTCCATCTCTCATTTCCTTTATCATTAAGTCTCACTCTTGTAATATAATGTTGGTTTCTTGTGTGTTTGATTTTATTTTTCACCTAATCTTCCATCTCGGTCAGGTTGGGTTATTTATTTTTAGGATTTTCATCACGCATTATATACACGTAAATTTCATCATATGCATATCGTATACTCAGTATATTTTAAAATTTATTTGTTCAATACATTCATTGATAATTTGCTTAATATTTATGAAAGTTTCACTTCAAAATTCCATGTTTTAAAGCCAATATCTGTCTTTTTTGTCAATTTTCTCGAATACCCAAAACGACATCGATTATTCCCCAAAATAACCATAAATTAAAGGCCTGATAATATCTATATCGCCGATATTTTCATCCTTGAGCGACTGTAGCTGGCAGTTGCTCCCTTAGCGAATGAATGTGGTTAGCAATCCTCCAAAAACAAAAGGCAAATTAGTTTATGTAGCAAAATCAATGACATTCTTCGTTGGCAACAAAAAAATAAATAAATAAATAAAACAGCTTTCCAATTTTATGTAATTAAGTAAAGATGCGATGCAATTGACCCAAAAAAAGAAAAGAAAAGAAAAGAAAAGCTATGTTATGCAAAATCTTGACCTAGAAGTGTTTTTTGGTTATATTGCCTCAGAGAGAGAGAGAGAGAGAGAGAGAGAATCCTTTCCAAATCCACCCACATTCTGTGTTTCATAAACCACACAAAAATATAAAAATAAAAAAAATAAAAAAAAAGCATGTCAAGATTCCAATTTCACCCAGAAATAAATTCACACAGAGCACACAAGGCAACGCAGATTCAAGGCTTCCATAACTTCATTGTGCAGTCTTCACTATATGTGGCTAGAAGATTCCTGTGAGGATGATGAGTTAAGCCAATTACTGTCTTTTCATGGACCTGCAAATGACAAGAAAAAGAACTTTATTAACTCTAGCAATCATGCATGCATTCTTAAGTTTTAATCAAACACCATCAAAAGTGCCTTTTCTAAGCTCCTCTAAAGAACGTGTTCTGGGTGCAGTCAGATTCAAGCAAACAAACACTACAATCCCAAACATCCACAACCACACACACTCATGGATGTGAAAGGTGCAAGATTTAGTGACCAGAAATGGCTTGAATTGAACATGTCAAGCACTCCTCTAAAACCTAAGAAATTTAAGACATTTAGAACGGATACCTTACCACCAGTGAACAAACCTGACAAACTAAGTTCAAGCTTCAGAAAGATGTCATCTATATATGCTTATGAAAATGTCATCAGATATCTCTGTTGGCCTTTTGGCTGAGACTAGGCATATAAAGATATCATCAGCCAGCCCAAAAGGACCATTGTATTTTCTTTCTTTTTCCTCAACTGTATCAGCCTCATCTATCAAACTAGACAATAACCAATCATGACTAGTGACGATATTTATGAGCAAACAAACTTTCAAATTCTCATTCACACATTATGTGTAAAACATGTGAAACTTGGTCAACGTACACCTTGGAACATAAGGTTCATGCCAAATGGAAAGCATCTAACAAGACATTTGCAACAGTTTGGGTGATCACACTTGGATCAGTTGAGCAACCAAAACTGGGTGGAAATGCTAGAAGATCCTGGTCTCAATGAAGTGTCAAAAATGTCAACTTAACACAACCCAAAAAAAGAATCACTACAAAGTGTCAATTGTCCTTTCATCTTATATGGTCAATTTAGCAAAATTGTAAATTCTTGGTCCAAAATGTGCAACAAGTAGAACATTTGGAAGCCCGAGTTCAGTACCATCTCAATCTCCATCAACAAAATCATACCTTCATTAGATGCTCTAATTTGCCAGACTGGTTACTGAAACAATATAGATTCCTGCATATAGATGAATACTTTATCACAGAGCTGATGATCACAATTTCTTAGACACAATTTTAGGAAAGGAAAGAGCATGATAAAAATTTAAACACTGTAAATTAACAAATGGAATAAGAGCATGATAAAAATTTGATCTTTTACGTTTATCTGGAATACTCTGACCAAAAAACAAAAGTTCATCTGGATTACCTGTCTTCACCAACACAGTAAATCCATTCCCCTTTTGGTGACACACAAGCTGCCAAAAAATCTCCACCTTCTTTTTTACCAGATGAAAAGCTCTTCACAACCTAAACCATAATAATCAGAAATCCCAATTATAATAAATTGACTTGCACTCATCAATGAAACAACAGATATTGGCTTTTGAACGTGCACACTTCAAATGAAACTATAAGAAATGTTCAACATATGAATGGACCTAAATAAATTTCATAATTTACTGTGTCAATAATATGATTTGGCTTGAACAGAGTTTCTAATCAATAATTAGAATTGGACATTATCTGGGTTGCTGCTTCATTTTAACTTCAGCAAAATATCCCCAAAATGTCGCTGAATTCACCGAAATATCAGGGATATCAGGGAAGAACTACCTCCATCCCTTCTATCTATATCACTGGTCCAAAATCCCAATAAACGGGATTATTGACAGATATTCTCATCCTTATAAATAAACTTTCCCCCGCCTCTTTTCATTTGTTTTAAGACCGTCGGCATATGGAATGCTGGCAATTTAGGTGCGGAGGGTGGGGTTGGCAATAAGAGGATTAACTAAATCGGACGATCGAAGAAATGAGAGATCAAGGGCAGGTTTAATTCTTTCCAAGCTTAAATAAATATTATAGATAAAGAAATACTAGCAACTAATCAAGAAAAACTCTATTGTTTATTAATTAGGAAAATCCTTTATGAAGAGAAAATCAAAGTTGCTAAATTTAGAAACTGGGACATGCCACACATGATCCAAGTTTGCATATGCTGGGCTCTGGTACCACTCCAACATCGCCATGCCACAATATGAAAGTAATTACGTCCTCCAGCATGTTCTTCAGGAGGTTCTATGTCAGACAAAATTGGGTCTTTTAGCAGTAATCCCCAAAAGCAACACTTTTAAGCAACAAATCCCTTCTTTTGTTCTACTTAGTTTTAAGCCCTCAAGTTCTGTTGTTTAGTTTTACGGCCTCAATTTGTTGGGGCTTTTAGCAATAAGCCCTCAATTTATGTTGATGGTCAATTTAAGCCCCAATACTAACATACATCTGTCTTCCAGTAATGATGAATAGCAGAAAGGGAAACATCCTTAAATTTTATAGTTACGACCAAAATCTGGCTTTATCCCAAAATTCATTTGTCCCTAACCCGCTAAGTCTTCAAGAATTCTTCTGCTTTTTCCGGCAATTAGATTTCCTTTTAAAAAGGAATTATTCAAAATCTCAACAATACGGTCTAAAACAGTTCAAACATCAAGTCATAGGGTAAGCTTTTAATATGTGATCCAACTTCCAGTACCAAATTGATTGAAATGAGTTAAATAACAATATGTAAAAAGTAATTTCTCTTGTATTTTAACATAAATATCTACCTGTCCTTGAAGTGTCATGACATATATTGATGATGTCCTATTGCACACAATGATGTGATCCGTATTTTTTGGGTAAAGATGAACTGAATTCACAGCAGCATCAGTTCCCTAACCGTTCCACCAAAAACAAAAAAACACAAATAAGATACCTAAACAGTAAAAGCAAAATCTTAAATGAAATATAGTTAGGTTGCTCTAGCTTATAAAACAAGATGCACAATATATCTTTTCTTTCTTGAATAGAAAATATTAAAAAAGTATACCTTTAAAGGAGGAGGTGGTTTAAATGTCTGTAGACAGTCAGTAGTCTTCAAATCCCAGACCTATAAACGATAACGTTCTGTTATGCCCCAAAAAAGGGAAAAGTTTAGCGCAACAACAGCATCTATGAATTACAAATACGGAAATACATATTGTGAGAAACTTACCTTGACTGTGCCATCACTAGATGCAGTAATTACACGAGTTCCATCACTTGTAAATATTGCATCATTTACATAATAAGAATGGCCACGAAATTCTTTCAACAACTTCCCGGATTTTAGGCCATGGATTCTACATCAGTCATGAGCACTCACAAATTTAAAATTATAGCAACCAAACGAGTATATATAATAAAATAAAAGGAGTTGTGTGTGGCAGCCAATAACCCAAATTAAACGGACAAATCATAGCAACCAAAGAATTAAAAAAAACAAAGGAGATGCCAGTAATTATTATATAACCAGTACACAATGCACACTTCAATTGATGTGCCACTCTAGGACAGATACACAACAAGAAATGTGAAAAGATTTAACAATACCTTGCAGTGTTGTCAAATGATGTACTAAGTATCTGGCTTCCATCCCGAGAGAAAGAAACGCTGGTGACACCCCGTGAATGTGCACGTTCAAGACGGCGCAAGCACTGACCAGTCCTGATACGCCAAACCTGAAAGATGAATTAAGACAAATTAAGCTCAGCAACAAATTTCACTATAACATCTCCACATTGAACAAACAAAAGGAAACATATTTAATAGGAATTGTATAGATTGTCTCTATAAGCATATTCAGAAATCTCAACTACAATATGTATGAGCTATTTCCGATAAAATAAAATTTGACCAAAGGCAACTACACCAAAACATAATCAGGAAAAGAAAAAAAAACCGAACATTTACATGAAAAAAGCCACACCCTCCATAAACACTCCGCACCAAAACAAAACTGAAACAGAACTATACAATGCAATATCGTGTATAGAACACCCATATGCAACAGTTACTGACGTGATCATAACAAGAGGTGAATGAAGTAAACCAAAATTTGGGGGTCAATCAATCTTTTGTAGCAACCATATCATAAATCGCTTTAACCCACAATTGGAGAAAAACTAATAAAACCATTAATAGAAACCAGAATCTGACATTAAAACCTTCATTTCACACCACTATAAATTTGTGGAACTCCTAAAAGCACCGCATGAACACCAACTTTGACCAATGACATGTAAGACATTAAGGGTACATGCTAATGAATTCTTACAAAGAAGTGGGAAATTATGTACCTAGAAAAGTGACTACCTTAAATTACATTAGTTTTAAAAATCAATAGAGCAGCTGTCCCATATTCAAATGGCATCATTTGCTCAAACATCAAAGAAGCACTGGTCTGGGGCTGTGAAAAGAATTCGCAGACAGGTGTTTAGGAAATTTCGGGTCACAATTGAAGGACTCTGTCAGTATTGGAAGATTAATATGGTCGTATCATGGTTTCTTTCGAGATATCAACTTAAGCAATAAACACAAGAAAAATGTATCATGGATATTAACTTCTAGGAGTTAAACCAAGTAAAAGATTGTTGTATCCAACAAAACACAAACAGAACTTACTTTGATCTTTCCATCTTGTGATCCAGAAGCAATCATCTCTGAATCTCGGGTAAAATCAACACAGAGGACAGCCTCTTCATGCATCATGAAAGTTTCCTGCAAATATGATAGCACGTCAGAAAATGCAAAAGACGACAGTCTGTTCGGATGGTTGATACATTAAAATGCCCTTGTACAAGCTGTAAAACAACCAAATCAAAGTTGCAGAAAGATCAGTTGGGCAAACGTCCATGTAGTTTAAACCAACACTATATTACCAATACCCTTTGCCAAAAAACTGGGCTAGTTTATATGTAATCATAAACTTGCCAAATAACTCAGAACATAAAATTATATCAAACTAAAGGAATGATGCTTCATTGTGCAGTGGACAACACAATTTGTCCCTCACTTTAGATCCCTTAGTTGAAGCTCCCTTTACAAGTGTGTGCGTGTGTGTATCTATATATAAAGCTATTGTGTGCATATATCCACATATATGTATACAGAGAGAGAGAGAGAGAAAGAGAGAGAGAGAGAGAGAGAGAGAGAGAGCTTCAGGCGCAACTAATCTGCATGAGGACAAGCTGCTGTTCATATGGAAGATCCATTTTCGCTCTATTCTGCCAACAAGTTGATGACTCTAGGGTGTAAATGTCGTTAAGGGCTTACGGTTTAGCCTTTAGGATATAAATATCAAGTTTTGGGCTGATGAGTTAAAACCCTTTTAAGCCCTAAACAAACACGTTTCGGTGATAAAATAAAATAAAGCTGCTCTTCAAGTGGCAGCATAGACATTTACAGAGAGAATATCCGTTTAAGAAGCGACGTATATATACGAATGTGTATATTCATATATATAACCCCCTTCCAAGGGATCCCTTTATACTATTCGCCAAAACGGATTGCAGGTAGCCCCAACCATCAGTGTGATCCAATGATCCACCCTTCATTTTTAATGACCTCATTAAAGGATCATCCTTACAAAAAATCAAAGAAACAGAAATCATTTAGCCAACTATAACATAACAAATAGACGAATTCCAATAAAACAACCAAATGTTCAAGATGATAATCAAATGGTTAAAAAAATTCCTACTTTCATGATTTTTTGGGAAGGATGATTCATAAATAAGAATCTAAAAACTAGACAGTTCGGATCACTGAACGACCACATTGCGAAGTAGACCCAACAATGCAATCCCTCTTTACTATTAATCAAAATGGATCCCTCTTAAGAGGGGGTTGAGAATATGTACTTCTGCTCCGCCTTGTCTGCGTATGGGCACACATGTACAAGAATACAACAAGAAGCCCAGTGCCCAAGTTCACTCCATCCAGAAGTTAAGGGATGGTCAAATACACACAACCTTAGCTCCAGTTCCTATATCATGTTTCTTGATTGGAACCCATGATATCAAGATCATAATGGAACAACCTTACAGTTAACAAACCTTACCATTGCAATGAATATATAAATAAATATGTATATACATGTACAGATTAATCCAGAATGCACTATGAATATTGTGATCAATAGACTTCAGAAAGAAAATAAATACTCACATCAGCCTGGTACTGAAGATCCTTTTTGAGTTTCCCACTTATGTAATCCCATACCTGGAAGTGACACAAATATTTGAGAAAAAATGCATTCAAATTTCATCCAATGTTTCCATCCTGAACAAAAGCATCTCAATCACATATACCTCGATAAACCCATCCATAGAGCAAGAGATAAGAAACTGGCCATCTGGTGAGAACCGAGCATATTCTGCATGACTTTTTGTCCCAAACTGCAGCAAAACACCACAAATACAGATTATAAGATCAAAAATAAGTGGTCACAAATAATCAGGCACTGGAGTTAGTTTACATTAGTAAGGTCTTTGCAATTTATTTAAATTTCTTCATATGCCAATCCAGCTTTAGGAGAACCAAGAGAGCTAACATCTAAGACTGATGTTACATACTTTGTTTAGTGTAGTCTCCATTCTTAAGATCTAATTTGAAACAAAGTTCAGTACCCATCACTAAGAATGCGACATGATTCGCAATATACACTTTATACATTCCTGAACCAATAAAAGATAAATGAAACTGTGTCCAAACGAATATTAAATTAGCTACATATGCGTTCCTTGCCTTTATTGTGTGTGAAAGAGTTGTTGGATACAAGTCGTCTACATCCTGTTTCATAGCAGCTGTTCCCCGAAATAAGTCAAACTGTGTTCCCGGAGGAAGCAATCCTGACATAAAAAATAATTAACCACCTAAGTCAGTGACCCTTCCCATTTTTTAAACAGGAAACTGATTAGAATATATTGATAGAGAAAGCATCGATGCAAAGTGAACCAGAAGCCCTCTTCTTTTTATAGCAAACTGATAACTTATATAGATAAGAGCTAACACATGTACATTGAACAAGCAGTCCACTTAACAAAAAGCACTTTGACAAGAGGAAGAGTGTAACTACGAAAGTACAGCCAAAGCAACAAGAAAATCAAAATACACCCAAGCATAATACAACATCCTAAGAGACATCAGCTTTTGAATCCAAGTTCAAAAGGAAGAAACAACAGTCTCTGAATTCAGAAGACATCAACTCTCAATGAAAGGCCTAAAATGTAGCCTTGTCCCACTCTCACAGGAAATCCACTGCCTCCCCATCTTTATGTTAAAATTTTCAACTGTTATTTTCTTCTGGTTCTTTTTTTTTTTTAAACAAAAATTAAGCTGCTTTTTAGGACCAAACCATCCAGAAAAAACCTAGCACAGAGTGACTCCACAGCAACTACCTCCAAAGGCACAAAATCTCTGCAAATAAAGAATCACAACATAGCATCACCTACTCACTTTAGCATCTTATCAACCAGAACCTCCACCTTTCTCCTTTCTCCAAACTATGTTTTATCGAAAACTGAATCTAAGAAATCCCAGTATTCGAGATCAAAAGACTTCTCAAAATCAACCTTTACGATCAACATCTTGTTTCTCAAAATTCTGTACTCCTCAACAACCTCATTAGTCAATAAACTGCATCTAAAACCTTCCTACCTTTCACAAAAATGCCTTGAGAAGGCAATACCGTGTTCCCCAAACCTCTCTTAATCTAAAAGACAGAAGTTTACCTAGAACTTTGTATATGCGCTGAAATTTACCTATCTTCAGAGCATTTGATTTGGGCGGATTAAAGAAATAAAGACCTTTACCACATTCACTTCTATGTTTCAATGTGTAACTTCTCAACCTCCATGGCCTAACTTCTAAACTTGTTCCTCGTAGGAGATCTAATCGTGCAAACTCATGCATCCTCGTCAACTCAACTATGATCAATATCTCTTCTATTCTAAGGTCTCTAGCTAAGTGTATGTATCTAAGTTTCTCTCCTCCCATGTGATCTCTAACGAAATTACAAGTCTTGAATAGGTTTTTTTTTTTTTGAAGGAGAGACATGGCATGGCAAGACATGCAAAGCTAGATCAATAAAAATCTCCATTTTCTCATCTAACATATCAGGGGAAAACTTGTTGTGGATAGATAAAACTTGGTTTCAATGGCACTTAAACCTTAACTGCAGGATGCACAAAGGTCCATACAGTTTTTTTGCCGCAATCACCATGAAGAACATCTATAAGAATTAAAAAGTACTGCATATTTTAAAGAAAGGAGAGAAATGGGAGGGAGGAAGAAGAGAGTAATGCAAAAATGAATGTTAACCCACATATCCACAAGAGGATAATTGCTTGAAACCTCTTCCACACGTATTCATGGAGAACCTATACCAAATAAAAAACAAAACAAAATAATAGATGAAAAAGTTCACCTTGATGCTGCTGCCACTTTAGAGCCTGACCAATTAGAGCCATTAATCTAGAAGGTGGCACCACAGTAACTTCTGCAGCAAGTGCTATTAAATGCAAAGGAAAAGAAAACTCATCAACCAAAACAGAAATTGCAAAGAATAAACTTCAAAAACAACTACTGTGATTTTTCCTTTTGCTTTTATAACTTACTGAAAATATTTAAATCCAAATTTAATGATAGAAGAGAGATTGACTGAAACCTTGAGCAATTTGTGCACGCCGCTTCTCTTTTGTTGACTCTTGATAAGCCTGTTATAGACAACATAACCTTTAACTCTCTAATACAGCATCATACTGATTGATAGAAAGCAGAACATACTCCAAGACAATGGAGCGAGCCAGCAGCTCTAAGATTTACTCACTTTATTTCAATATATTGTTCAGTTTCTTATAACTGTTATATAGATGTGTGTTTGAATACTCAGTCTTACCTCAAAAACTTTTTTGGATCTACATATCTCAAAACGTTTTAATTGTCAACCATCTCTCCACGACTCTAACATTTAGCATTTACCACTGCTCTAATTTCATCATGCAAAACAACATCTTCAAATTACCTACATACAACCTCATCCTGACTTGTCAGTTCCCTCATAATCAAGGTAAAAAGATATTTCATTGTTGACACATGACCTAACCCTGCACTAATTGGATCTTATTTTTTGTCTCCTAGAGTTGTCTTGACCATGGTCACAGCTCCATTGTACAACACAGCAAAGAGGGAATAACAATATTTTATATTTCTATCGAAATTGTACCGTACTTCAAAAAATACTTTATAAATTTTTAAATTAATATATATTATATCTTTGATATATATTATATTTTGATCGATCTTCCAATCGAACCATAGGATCTAAAACAGATCACTCAAAATTGGCACATTCGTCATATAACTACCTAAAAATGTAAAAGGGGAGAAACTTTATTTTTAATTATGATTACGCAGATTACAATCTAAGAGACGGGACACCTAATCTCATTCATCAAATTTTCGGGCATCTACTATTACAGGATTACAATGGTTTTTTCTCATGACTTTGTTTTCATGTGTTCCATTATCTTATTCCTCTTGTTTGGCCCATTGATCTGCATTTAATAATTTGAATTTATTGTATTGCTTCTTTTGCATGCTTCTGAGTTCCAATGCTTTTTCTATTTCTAGAAAAGGGAAGGATAAAAAGCTGACTAACATGTTTATGGCAGGACTCCACACCACAGAATCTCATGGTAAATAGCAATAAAGAAAAGAGGTTGAAATTATTTCTTGCTATGACAAATATACAATAACTAGTGAGTCAAATAATTACACAAAAACTTTTTTCATACCTCATTTGGATCAAAATAAGTTCTGACAAGGAGATGCTCAAGTCGCAAGTATCTTTCAGGTTGTTCTTGCTTCATTACACCCATTACCTGAGTTTGTCTTAAGATAGCACGAGCAGTATCTAATTCTCGAAGTTCAATCATCTCCAGTACAATCTGCAAAATTTATAAGAAAGGAAAATTTATAACATGCCTAGAAGAAACATTACAAGAAAACTACTTCAGTGTCAATCCATTTAAATTAATATCCAAGGAAGTAGAGCAAACTGTACCTGGCAGAGGGATCATTGCGCTCATACTAACATTAAAGCTCAAACAAAGACACAACTCTGCAGCCCAAGTTGACACCAAACGAATAATCCATACCCAGACAATACAAATATGGCATTGATAAAAATAAATAAATAAATAAAAAGGAAGAAATATATCTGACCGGAGTTTGAAGAAGTACAAAAACACCAACTTCAGCTCATAGACAAAAAGTTAAATTCCCTTAGTCCCACTCATTCTCATGGAATAGGTATCTGATTAAATCCTATAGATTCAGATGTTAACATTCCTCACATTATATTTCCACAAGCTGAACAGAGAGAAATCTTCCACACTACAACTGGTAAGAGTCCATTTTTTCTCCCACGACATGCACAATTTAGTCTCTCACTGACCATAATCTTTTACTATGTTTGACTCTGCTTACATAATTTCCAATTTCCGTCTGATGCATCTTACATGCAAAGGGTTCTATGGATTAAGACTAGAAAACGTTATTTAAGTGTTTAGGCATGTGTGTGGGTGTGCGTCCAAGGAGAGCAAGGGTATGACATTCACCCTTACATGGGAAGTTAATGCAATTTCGTACCCATTCCCAAGTTTCAAAGCCTTGAACCAAACGAGCCCTAAAGCTAAAGCCTTTTGAGTCTAGAGGACATGCCCGGGGTGATACAAGAATCAGAAAACTAAATAAATGAGAAAATTAATAGTTACTTCAAGAATTGTGAATTAATGTCAAGACTTATTTGTCTTAGGAAACCACAACCTCTTTAAGTTCTCTTCTTTTTTTATTTCTAGAAGTTATTAAGTGCTCCATTTGAAGCCTATCAATAAAGTTATATGCTGTGAAGCAGCTCAGATATGATTGAATGAAAGTTTGAGCGTTTGTTTAAGGTTAGGTGCCTTGTTATCTCTACTACCTTCCTTTCTCTCGTCTACTAAACACTTCTCTATTTCTCCGCTGTCTCTATAATTACTCCAATCCTAACCTTCTTTGTTCTCTAAAATTTCTACCTCTTCAAATTTCTATCATCCTAAGCCCACCA
Organism: Prunus dulcis; assembly: GCF_902201215.1. Lineage (NCBI taxonomy): Eukaryota > Viridiplantae > Streptophyta > Magnoliopsida > Rosales > Rosaceae > Prunus > Prunus dulcis. Next base: position 41,076,738 of record NC_047650.1, read on the forward strand.
TAACTATACCCAAACACCCAACTCTGTGCTCTCCTGCATTGCCAGAGACTTCAGAATACCTCAAACTAATTTCTCCCCTCAAATAAACCTTAACTACTTTCCTCACCTCAAATATACCTACACTATACCTGGGGAACTTAAAACACTTTCCTATATCAGAATCCACTTGTATTTTCTACAATTAAATCAAAAGCGCATGTTTGCTTTTTTCCTTGACTTTGAACCCTGATCACTGCAATCCGGTAACCATTATTGCCCTATCATGCATCTTATTAAGAGTTAGTGGTGGAAGTTCCTCATCTAGTAGTGCACATCAAACTTCAACCCACTAACCCTGCAAGAATCATACTAAATACAAGTAACACATGTCTTGAGAATAGCTTATCAGTTGACTAGTATACAAAACAAGTAACATTGCATCAGAGGAAGGAGCTATACGCTGAATGGTATTGTAAATATATCAGAAAGTGAAAGGAATGATATTCGACTAGCAACAGACATATAAAATGGTAAGTATTAATATTATCACACACCTGCTCGTACAAATCCTCCAACTTATTCCTGGGAAGCTTAAGTTGGGCCACTTGAGGCAAAATTGCATCCCACCTTCCACTATTTATATCAGCAATAAATGTCTCAACGCTGTCGACAGTGTTCAAAGAAACCTGGCACTCACTCTGTAATGTTTGAAAGGTTTGGTGCAAGGAATTCTCTTTGCAAAATTGAAGCACAATCTTGATGACACTGAAAGGAAATTGAAAAAAAAAAAAAAACTTTCTCAGCACAATAGAAGAACACAGAGTAAACACGAAAAGCTCGAATAAAACATACTCTCGAGCTTCAATTTCTAAGGTCGACATCTTCTCTGTAACTAGAACGTCGAAGTGTTAGCTCAGAAAGAAACAGAGAGGACGATTAGGGTTTACTGTAACGTCTAGGACGCGAAAGGATAATATTGAAAGAGATAGAGAAGTGGATTCTTTGGTTTTTGGGGACGTGAAGGTTGGGCAGCTGCGCCTGCGTGAGATTTCAGTGGTGAGTGTGAAGGAGAAAGAAAGTTTGAAAGTGATAACTATTGGGCCTAGTCGACAGAGGGGTGGTGGGAATTTAATTCGAAGGCCCAAAACTGCTTTTGTCTTCCAACAAGAAACCCACACGCCATGGTGATTATGCGTTGGGCTTGGGTACTGCTACTTTCCTAAATCTGACCCAAGGTTTTTTAAGAGATTCGGGTTGGGGAGTAAACGGAAGAGGAGAGAGATTTTAGAATTGGCAAAAAGTCACTTTTAGTTCATGTGGTTTACTATTTTCATAATTAAAGCTCTTATAATTTTAATTTGGTCACTTTTGTACATGTGGTTTACAATTCCAAGCAATTCAAGGACATTGTTGCCGTTTGAATTGTATCAAGTGAGGGGCATGTAGAGGGGCATTATAATCAAATCCCTTGCAAATGGTTGGAACACATGCCCCCTAAACTCAAAGTTCCAACATATTCGTTTAAACACCCTCATCAGTCTACTGTCTAGTGTCTACTCCAGAGATGCACAAATTGGGGATTTTTTTAGCCTTAAGGTTTTCTTAAAAATTCTCATTTTTGCCTACAAAAATGGGTAAATCGATTGGTATATCCAAAACCAAAATGACGAAGAGGAGAGAGGCAAGCAGTGCAAGCTTGAACAAACCACATAAGAAAGTGTTTGGGTTTGGGGCCTTCAATGGTTTAAGTACTTGGGTTTTCAATGCTTTGTTTAAGTGTCTGGTTTGGGTAAATCAGTTTCAATTTGGTTCAAGGGCTTCTTTTTTTTTTTTTTTTTTTTTTTTTTTTTGGTAACATGCGGGGCTAGAAGCCCAGCACAGCAACACCTAAGCAGCAAAAAAACGATGCCTGGATGGTTCAAGGGCTTTCAATGGTTTTTACGTGTTTAGGTTTTCAATGCTTTGTTTATTCGGTTGTGTAGATGCGTCCGTGCTGGTGTTTTGTGGTTTTGTCAGATTGTGGCTTTTGGTCACTTCTGGTTGGGAAAGGGAAGACTTTAGCAAGTAAAGGTTTATGAACCCTAAGCCCCAAATTCCCCCAAAGTTGCCTAATTTGAACTTAGGAGACGAACCAGCTTCGCTTATATCTAAGGTGGCAATATTTGACTATAATGCCCATCTATATGCCCCTCACATGCTACAGTACCAACAGCAGTGAAGTGAATTTGACTGAAATTCAGCAATGTTCTCGAATTAACTGGAATTGTAAACCACATGGGCAAAGTGATCAAATTGAAACCACATAGACTTTAGTGGTAAAAGTGATAAACTACATAGACCAAGAGTGACTTTTTGCCTTTAGAATTTTGCTATGAAAACGATGAGAGTGAAGAGATGCCGCTAAATAACGACGTCGTTATTGAGTCTGCCATTATCCAACGTTGCTAGGCTCTCCTCTTCTCTTCTACATTGCTCTGGCTCTCCTATTTCATTTTGCTTTGTTTTCCTTTTCTATTGTACTCTACTCTCCCTCACTCAAGGGTTAGTTGTTCAACTCTCTTCCTCTCTTTTCACTCTTCTTCTCTGTTTGTCTCTCTCCATTGTGATATTTGATGTGTTCAATCTGCTATTTCTTGGTTTTATTTTTAAGTTTTGATTATGGGGTTGTTTGTAGTTAGCTTAATTTGATGAAAATTAAGTATTGGTTAATTTTTGTTGGATTATAATTGGGTATTTTTCTAGGGTTTTTAATTTTGAAATGTTTTGATTATGGGGTTTTTGTTTGGAATGGGAAGATATGAACAAATTGATAGGTGGAATTGGAGCTTTTCCATACCAACCAACCAACCAACAATCTTCTCATTATATCATAGACTACAAAAGAATATTGAACAAATTTACCTGATACTTTGTTGGGTGCTGGCAGGGGCCGACGCACGTTGGGACAAGAAGGGTCGGATGACCCCTTGGAAGGCTGAAAATTTGACCCCTGGTATGCACACCAAGTGCTCGACGAAAGTCCCAAGCCATTTCTTCCTCTGTTGCACAGCTGCGCTGTGCCTTGTGCTCGTGCGTTGCGGGTCTTTTTTTTTAAAAAAAACTAGCCTTGCCAAACGACGTCGTTTGGTCCAAGGCTTAGTAATTTTTTTTTAATTGACCTGGCCTCAAAACAACGTCGTTTTGGGCCAGGTTTAAAAAAAAAAACAAAAACAAAAAAAAAACACACGCACACATATAGAATACCCACCGACTCTGCACAGTGCCTCCCAACCCTTCATTCCCAATTTCACAGCCCTTCCCTCTCAAATCCTAACCTCTCTCAACCCCTTAACCTCCGACAACCTCCATCTACTCTTCACCGGTGGCCGATTGGCGATCACCACCACCATCTTGTGCCACCCTTTTTTTCAAGTACAAGTAAGCAAGTCAAAATTTAAATTAATAAATTTATAGTGATAATATATATTGTTGATATTGATAATTTTTTTTAATGTAATGAAATTTATGGATATGAATCATATTGATGGATAATTTAAATTTAAAATTTTCGAATGACGGATTAATAGGCGTTTTTAGCATTATTTTCTTTGTAGAAAAATTTCGAAACTTTTACACTAAGCCCCCTTGGCCACATAATCCTGGATCCGCCACTGGGTGCTGGTTTTTCTTTTTTCATGGTGAGGTTTCTGTATCAACCCAGAATATATATAATAGTTAGCGAAATTGCGAAATTGTTGTATGCCAAACATTTTAAGTACGGGAGAGCTTCAACCTGCAAAGCTGACTTGATGTTGACAGGAGAACAATTTGGGAGTGGGAGGAATTGGGTAGTCATTTAGGATAGTGCTTCTGCATGCTCAGTTCAAGAGGCATGCTAAATTATCTTAAATAAACTATGAAAATAGGGAGACTTGGTTTTCTTAAATGAAATTTCTAATGGGAATCAGTAGAGTTGATGTGCCCAGTTTGCTTGTTATTCTCATTTCCTAATGGTTTTCAATTGCTCATGGGTGTTCTATAATTTCTTTATGGGCCACTTGGCATAACTGTTCGTTAGGTGCTGGTTTTTCTTTTTCATGGTGATTGGCACTTGTCAAGTAGAAAGTGTAATTTGTTTCGAGTGAGAAAAAAAAAAAAAAAAATAAACTGGTACTATGAGCAATGCAGAAACTTTGTTGGTTTGTATATATCATCTAGACACATACTTTGTTGGTTTGTAAAAATATACATGCTTAATTTTTGTTGGTTTCTATGATTTATTAGATATGGATCAAATAAAGCTTTTGTTGATATTACTAATGGAGATGTGGCATTTAGAGACAATGTGTGGTTGCACAATCCTTGTGCTTTGATGTTCAAAATGAGGAGAAATCAACGGCTTATAGAAAGATGTGACCTTAATAATTGTTCATGTCTTAGACGTGAAACACTGTTGCGTTATCTAAATAATATATTGGAGAATGATGTAGTGTGTGTGAGTGAATTAAGAAGGGATTTAAGGATGTTTGGTATATTATGTGACTTGCTTCACGCTAATGGAAGGGTTAAAAATGATGGTTTGGTGACTTTGGAGGAACAAGTGTGTATATTCTTACATGAACTTGCACATCATGTTAAGAATCGTACTATTAGAAGTAGATTTATTCGAACGGGTCAGACCATTAGTAGGTACATCATTCTTTGAAGTACCTGGTAAAAGGATGCAAATGGTAACTGATGCTTTCTTAAAAGGTAATGAAGATCGATCTGATATTGCCAAAGAAGTTAAGGACATGAGGTTTTCTGCTATGGATCAAATTAAAGCATTAAAAATCATTTTGGATAAGCCACAAACAATATCTTTGTTCAAGTCACTTGATGCTGATATCAAAAAAAAGCCTTTGTTGAGCAATTGCTCAATGAAAATGCTTGTAGGAGGCAACATCTGATATATTGGAAATATTACAAGTGCATCTCCCACCTTAGAAACACCACAAGTAGCTGCTATTGCTTTTGTTTTTGGTGCTTTATTAGTCTCAGTTTGGAATTGTGGATGTTTATTTATATATGTTATTTAGTGGATTTTTGGTTGATTATTATTATTGTTAGTCTGTGCACTTATGGAAAGTAATATGTGAACTTGAATTTGTAATTTCAAGCCATGTGGATGGCTTTTGCATATATATAAAATATCTAAAGTTTGCATCTATAAATATTATATGACTTTTGCTTTATATGATGTTGGGATGATTTGGTGCTTGTCTCACCACCATGTTTGAACAAAGAAAGGAAGAAGAAAAGGGTAGAGGTCATGTGGCAAATGGTTCGGCAATTGACAAACAAACATTTTGTTTTGCAAACTTTGATTGCAATTGCATGTTGTGTTTGCAATTACTTAGTGATGGTTTGACAATTTGCATTATGGAAGTTGAGCTTTCACATTTGGGAAATGTTCTTAAAATATAGGGAAGTTTTGGAAAATTTAATACCAATTTTTGGCCTTGGAATTATAGTAAAAGTAGTTGATAATTACAATATTATCACTTCAAAGAAATTTTTTAATTTTTTGGTCCCAGTCCGAGCATAAACCAAACACAGGATAGTACTATTTTTGTTATCCAGCTTCTTAGTCCGACGCAGCACCAAACATAGGTCAGTACTTAATCCAACTTAGACCAAGCCAAGCCAAGCCAATCCACGACAGTCCCATAATTTAGTTTAATCCATGATAGTCCATCATACCAAACGACCCCATAAAATTTTCATATTTTTAGGAGCCCACCCATATTTAGGCATTGAGGTAGCTTGGAAAAATCTTCGGCTAATGAAGAGTTGGTCGAAGAGGATTATTCGACTTTGGAGGAGGGAGAAACACGGGCAATTAATATTTTCAACAATCAATGTCCTGGGAAATCATAGTCTCTAGGGATCTAAGTGCGCACAAAGGCAAACAAATATATCAATCCAACAATTATGGCAAAAAAATAATTGGGTAGATTACATAAAACCCCTTCAAATACGAGGTTGAATTAAATTTAGAGAAGATGATAAGTGTTAGAGAGAGGGCTATAGGAGAAAAATGATGATGTAGTCCAAAACAGGTGATGGGGAACTTCGATATGAAAGTTGTTTGCTAATTGTGAGTTATTTATTTATTTAAAAATACATATTAAAAGAATTTTGAGTCTCAGGTTAGCTTCGGTAATCATAGAGTTGGATTGTAAGTTACTTGTTGGGTTTGAGTGTCACTGTGTCAGACTCAGGGGTCTCCAGGTCAAGGATCGGTGAGGTGGTCATTAGGTCAGATCATGGGTGTTGAGGCCCAAAAAATCCACACTTCGGCCCAAATAAATGCTCAGCCCAATGCAATACCTTACCCAGAAGAAACCCAATTTGGGCACGCGAAAGCCATATGCGCTTGTACACATACCACGCCAAGCAAATAAACAACGCGCCATGCTACAAGCTTAAGTGGGCCCAAGCCACGCAAGATGCCCGGGGCTTGCTTGAGTGGGTTGTGGTATGGATGGTAATAGGTCGTCATGAGGCCCATTGATGGGACGAGAAATGGAGGTTCCAGGTTGCTTGGGAGCCTCGGAACCCAAGCCCATTTCTTAAGCCCAAATATATGGGTGAGCAAAAAGGGAAAATAACCCAACCAAAATAACTCAACCAAAATTAGCCCAATCAAAGAATAGCCCAACCAAGAAGCCCATCATTCAACAAAAATAGCCCATTTACTTAGTGAACCTTGGCCCATACAATTGCCATAGATGAACCACAAGCTCCAGCACCTAGCTGGAATAGAAGCCACGAAAAGGAAGTTTGAAAGTTCATTGAATAAGGCTGCTGGGAAGTGCCAGCACATGGGAATGGATCAAGTTCCAAGACAAAACACCAGAGAAACCAAGGGATGTTAACATGCAAGCTCCCAGGAAGAGAGACACTCTTTAAACCAACATACACATCCCAACTCCTTCCCTATCAAAACTGGTTATAGGAAAGAGTGAGAAAGAAAGGAAGAAAATGGCTGGAAGTAGAAATCTTCTACTGAAGCAGCCGCAGGAAAGGAGGCCTTGAGCTCCAAAATCCCTGATTTTGTGCAAATAGATAGAGAAAAATCTCACTAAAACAGGAAAAGTCAAGAGAGGAAAGGAAAAGGGAAGGAAAACCTTGCTAAGATGGGGAAGAGACCATTAGGGTTTCTTGGGGAATGAGGGTTTCCCGCAGCTATAAAAGGAGGTCCCCTCCACCTAGCAAAAACCAACCCAGGCTGAGAGAGCAAGCTTCCTCTCTTACTAGCAAAAATCCAGTAGCCCTATTCACTCTTCTTCTTCGTTCTTCTCTGTTAACAGACTATTTTCAGAGTCTGTCAAGCTGCCGGAAGAAGTAATGCCCTTCCTTTAGCCCCTTTTAGCCAAGATCATCCTGCAAACCTTGTCTCCCTCATCTTAAACACTCCCATTTCTCCCTAGGAAGCCTTATTCTCCTCTTTGGTGCTCAACTCATGCTGACCTTGCTCCCATGCCACAATCTCCTCATGCTAAGCTAAAACTTTATCTGTAAGCAAGCATAAATTACCTATAAGCAGCCATCATTTTCGTTGGTGAAGATAACCAGAACACTTCCTAAGGCTTTACTGCCCTTTCGAAGTGCTTTTGGGGCTTAATTTTCGAACTCAGGCACAAGGGGGCAATTCCAGTAATTTCCCTTTTACGGCAGCCCAGCCCATTTGCAGCTGCCGGAAGAAAAAGACCCCCACATAAATTGGCGACTTCACTGGGGATTAAGCCATTATCTTCATCAATGCCTCCAAGGAAGAAGGACAGAGCCAAGCTTGTCATCCAAACACCATCGCTGGAAGAGCTGCTGCTAGAAGCAATAAACCAGAGAAAATAAAGAGATAAGAACATTCCTTCCTGCATTTTCTTTTTTTTTGGCTATCTGCTTTGCAGAACAAACATGATATAGATTGCTCACATGCTCCCTTTGTTTATGCCTTAGATCTCCATTCTCAAGTAAGACAAGATCTTGTAAGAGGGCTGGGGGCTTTGGCAAATTCATCATTCATGCATTTGAGTGAACTACACATGCAAACTCCAAAATACTTGGGGGCTTCGTGCCAAGAAAATCTGTATAAGAAGAAAAGAGGAGTCAAAATTCAGTTCCAAATGACTTGGGGGCTTCCTGCCAATTAAAAAAAAAGGTCAAGCACAAGCACTTCAAAGTTTCTCATGCTAAACTAAGGTATGCCTTGGTTCCAAGAGTTGTGTGAACATTATTCACATCAGCAAGTCCAACTATATCATTCCAAGCCAAGTTACATTCTTCCAGCTCCTACTCTACAAGCAAAGAATTTATGGCACTTGCCTCATTTCAAATCTTCTTAGCCCCTGCCCCATTTCAAACATCATGCTAGTATATGCGCTCCTTAACCCCCAAAGCTCAATTTATCCATGCAACTCAAGATTGAACAAGTCCTCTCTGGAATGCTGCTTGCATCACCTCCATCTTTGGCACTGCCCACAGAATGCCCTGACTTTCTATGCCATTATCGGCTCCACAATCCACATGCTCTCTATTGGAAGCCAAAGATAAGAAATTCTTTCTTTTTCTTTCCTACCTTTTTAGATTTCACAATAAAATATATATTATCATGCCACATGCCATACTTGTAAAAGCAGCACGAGCATGTCATCTATTCAAATATAAACATGTAATGATAAATTTTTTTATTATATATATATAAATCATGTTTTAGGCCAATACCAACAGAGTGAAGTTGGGCTATTCAGCTTCCTTTATCTCTTATCTTTCACTTTGAAAGGAATACAAACACTAGACATTTACACACTACTCAAAGCACGAATATCATCATGTGCTTTAATAATTGCCAAAGCATCACATGCTTGCATATTACTAAAAGCAACCTTTGTTGGTTTAATATTGATGTGTGATTCATTCATTAGTTAATGATGTTGAATGACATTCATTTGAAATCGACAAATATCAATTATATTCATTTACAAGTTGCAACATATGTATTATTTTAACCACCATCTGCTTTGGTCATGCAGAAATTATATATCTATCAAGCACTTTGTTCTTTTAAAGATGATGAGTACATTTCTCTACACCTCAAGCCTCAAGGAGCATGGGACCCTATGTTCCTGTACCGATCAGCATCTCAACACGCTCAGCAGCGCCAAGCCATGCCAACAACAAAATTGTGCCATAGGAGATGGTCTAAAGAGGAATCATGCCAAGAAAAAACAATCCATCTCCAAAATCATGCAACTCAAGCATTTCACTTGGTGTTTCTAGCTGCCGGAAGCACAGAGAAGAAGCCATGCTATCATGCCAAATTGTCAACATTGCAATAGAGGGATATCCTAAGTTCATCTTGCCATGCAATACCCAAAGCCATCAAAGGCTATTTGGGAGCCTTATGGAAACATGGAAAAAGCTCACAGGTGTAAATATTCAAAACCTTCAAGTTATAGCACTCCATGGCCACTTACTGATGGACGGATGAATGGTTCCAGCAGCGAAGTATTCAAATTGGACATGCCGGAAGAACGCCACTTGGGGGCTTCATTTAGTTAGCAAGATTATCAAGAGACAGCTGCCGTAACCTCTCATAACCTCACAAAAGTTGAAAAAAGTACAATGAGTTATGAGCTGCAAATCACTCCTTGATTAGTTGGGTTATGAGCTGCATGCAGGTAAAGCAGTAGCTGTGGCTCTGTTAAACAGAGCATGACAGCCTACTACAATACATGCCAAATACATGTCAATCTAAGCCACAACCTTTCATGCTATTGCAAGACATGCACACTCCTTGGTCCTTTCATACTTGGGGGCTTGATTTGATGGGAGTATTCATTAATGCAAAGTGGCTCAAGCTTTACTACAGCTAAGTTAATCTTATGTCAAGCACGCCACTTAGCAGTAAGACATGCCAAGCAAAGTCACTTGGATGGGGTCAGAGGCCATCAACAAGCTGCACGCCAAAGCAAAATAATATGGGGCATGCATTCTTGAGCTGCTGGAACAACGAAACCATTGTCCTCTTTTGATGAGCAACCAGAATATGCAAAACATCTGGGAATTTTACAAAGACCATACATACACTAGTCTGACCCTTTTTGGGTATGACAAGAGGGTGTTTTTCAGGCCTAGTGGTCAGACAAAATTTTGGCAACATATACCTTGTTTTTAAGGATATCCAACCTGTCAAAGAATCTCCAGCAGTTCATAAAAACAAATTTTGCCAACCAAGCAACATATATATATATATATATAAGACATGCAGATTACAACATGCCTCAAGCATTCAGAAATGGATACAAGCTCCAGTGATTCAACATTACATTACAAAGCCATAACGACATGGTCGTTAGAGTGTCTAAAAAAAAAAAAACTACAGTCAAAGCAAGATAAAACTACACATGCTAAAGACCCATGCAGCCTATGGTCTTCAAGGGAACAGAACCACGCGCCAAGATAATCAGTCACCAAGCCAAGAGGAGACAACCTGCAAGAAGAAGATGTGTGTTAAGACCAAGGGATGCTGGAAGGAGTAGCCCGATAAAAAAAACAAGAGAGGAATTATATACCTTGAAGCTGTGAAGAATGCCCAAAAAGAACGAAAGAAGCACTAGGAGATGATCTGGCTGTTGCCTCCGTCACACACTCAGCATTGTCGGCAGAAATACCCTTAGCAAAAAAAAGGGCATGCACTTCCCGGCGCTGCTTGTCCAATTCCTGTTGCTTAATGATCAAAGTGTCGACAGCAGCTTTTACCTCACTGGAACCATGTGATAATTTCATGCTTTGAATGGCCCGCACTCCAAAGACAGCACATGCTAGGTTCCTCACAAGGTTGATGAAGAAGTCCACATGAGAGCCCAGAGTTATGGCCTCACATATCTTAAGCGCCACCATCAAAGAAGGCTTTGAACGCCATGAAGGAATTCTCCCAATCTTGCCAAGACATGCTTTTCTCCGATAAATGCCCTACGGAGGTGGAAACATCACCGTCCTTATGGTTGTCATCAATAATCTCACCACAAGGCGGTACTGCTGGAAGCTGTGGAGAGGTGCCGGAAGTTGTGTCGGATGTGCTTAGGAAAGGAGGCAGCACTGCCGAAAGCTGTGGAGAGGTGCCGGTAATTGTGTCAGATATGCTTATGAAAGGAAGAGTAGGAGGCAGCACTGCTGGAAGCTGTGGAGAGGTGCCGGCAGTTGTGTCAGATGTGCTTATGAAAGGATGAGCAGGAGGCTGCGCTGCTGGAAGGTGCAGGGCAGTGTCGGCAGCTACGCTGGACGTCCCAAGAGGAGGAGTAGGAAGTGTATCCTCCGCGACTCGTGAGATGCTCTCAACCTAAAAAAAAAAATTGGTAGCATATACCTGGCATCTATCACAACCCGACCTGTTAAAATCTCAAGCAACTCATGCATTTCAGCCAAGTAGAGTGTACAGAACAAGCTGGAAATCTTTATCTCAATGCATTCCAAATCGCAACAATTCATGCATTTCATTATTTCCAACCAAGCAAAGCATACAAAACAGGCCGAAGCTCAATATCTAAAGCATTCTACATCAAAAGTTCTGACAGAAAGTATGGAACAATGTTGTGTTCCAAGTTTCCGACAACATGAGCTTTAGGCTCTCCAAAAAAAAAAGGGGTACAACTCGAGCCCAGACGCAGTCAACTATGCTAAAGATCGATACACCCTACAGTTTCAAAAGGAAAAGCTACTACACACTGAGCCAGCCAGCCCCTACAACAAAGAAATGCAGCCTGCAAAATGAAATAAGGACAAGTGGTAGAGAAAGATGGTGCTGGAAGATATGCCCTTTCTATTAAAAGAATATATATATATTACGGTGCGAAGAAGGAGAATCGGGTATCTCAACTAGATCACGGTGCATGACTAAAACAGAATAGAAGAAGCGCTATGGATGATCCTTTCGATGTTTCCACCATGCACCAAGCGCCATTCTCAGTCAAGGAGAAGGTCTCGTAGCTTACGGCACTGGCTCTCCAATTCGTGTTCCTGAAGGCTTAACGCATTAACGACAACTCTTGCTTAAGGGGATCATGCATACATCTTCATGCTACAAGCAGCTCGTGCTCTAAAAATAGTGTGCTATAACTTCTTCTAAGCATTCATCGGGAAGACCATGCAAAATCCTAATAAGACACACCCTTAAGCCCTTTCAGCACGCTGCTGTAAGGTCAAAAACGAAGTTTCCTTGGCAACCTTCAATCATTCGCGAAACATCTTTGGTAGTTGGGGCTGTCAACTCGCGATCGAACCACTGTGGCCAGCCCTTAGTGATGCTGCAAGGGTATTAAAAAAATAAGGTGGCCGCCGGAAACATGTCTTTCTTCTATACAACACCTGGAAATGAGAGTAGCTTCCTAAGCTTACTCAGTGCCTATGATCGAGTCTTGGTAAGTGTTTCTAAGCTATGAAGGTAGTTGTCCATTCTTCAACCCGTCGTGCAAGGGGAAATAGGCCATCACTCATCACAAAGATCATTGGGACTTATTATGTGAGTCCCTGCAAGAATTACCAACGAGGAATATGCTGTAAAAGGGCAAAGTATGAAGCAGGTTCTCTGTGTTAAAGCCAAGAAATCTCCACGCTAGCATGCAAGCTATATGAACTTCACAGGCCAAGCAAAGCAAGCCATCTCATGCCAAGCGAAATGCATAAACAAAAAAAAAAAAAATAATTAAAAATTTTGAAGCATCATGCAATCTATTACTCGAGCTTATGACAAGCAAAGTTCCCATTTCATGCTCAATCAATCATTCCAGCAGACCCTTTCACAAAGCAAGTGTTACAAACTGAACACCACTTACCTCCTAGTAACCTTTTTCACAAAAAAAAAAAATCCCTATGAGTTACAACGGCATTCTTGCTGACCCACCATATACATGTTTATATCTATCCCTATAAAGCCAAGAAAAAAAGTTAGCCATGTCCAAACTCTAAGCTCATAAGAGGAAACAAATGGTGCTCTCCTCCAGCTTTCCACAGCCTCTAACCCTATGTATTAATCATGCGGTTACAAGCATATGCTCGTGATGCATATAGTTCAATCAAAGAAGGTGGTCAAGAACGTAGCACACGCAAAGCAGACGCCAAGCATGGCAAGTCAAGCTCACGCCAAAGAAAAGGCTTAAGCAAATAACAAAGCAGCATGCAATTTATCCATGGCAAGCAAAATTCTCAAGCAATTCCCATGACAAACAAATTCTCCCTCAAAATGCAAAAAGATTCAAGCATTGCAGAGCATGCATTCTGTCAATTTCTATTTCCACAAGATCGGAGAAAAGTCCAGATTTAATCAAGCGTGTGTTCACAAGAAAAACAAGCCTAGGCCAAACACCAGTCTATGTCTATTCCTACAAAGCCAAAAGAAAGACTCAAGATTCCAGTGAAGGAGCAGAACTATTTACTGAGAAATCGAGATAGAAATCCGAATTGCCAAGTTGTGAAATAGTACACTCGAAGCTTCCAGCGGCAAGGAATACAACGCAGGCTTCCAGTACCTACCCCTGCTTGTGCCAGAGACGTATACACCTACATAGAAAAAAACGCATCATGCAAAGTTCAGCCTTTTCACAAGCTCAAAAAATGGCCACCACATGATAAAAGGGGATGCTGGAAGCATAATCGCTATTGAAGCATAAATTTTTCCAAAGACAAGTTGCAAGAGACCAAAACTCACTTTCATGCTATCAAAATCCTAGAAAATTAGACTTCTCATGCTTTCTCATGCTTTGGAGATTCTAAACAAGAGAATATGTTAGCCAAAATCAGACGCCAGAAAGGTACTCATACGCAAAGGGAGGCGCTGGAAGCATAATTTTCTCAAAGTGCAAGCAAACTCATCTATCAAGCATTTGACTAAATTCAGAAGGCGTGATACCAATCCACATGCTAAAAAAAAAAAAAAATTTCATTTCATTCAAGCATTCCAAGCAATTCGGGCATTTCAAGCAATTTGAAGAACTCATGCTCTTACGACAATACCTTTCAACATCATGCTCAAGAACATGCTCTAGCAATACTCAGATCACCACTCAATGCCAACAGAAAGGACATGCTAAATTCCCAAGCAAAAGCAACATGCCAAGCAAAACTTATACACAAGCTTTCCAACCATCCTAGCTAGAACATCCCACCTTTCGAAAATCACTATAAATCAAGCTTACAACCAACAAATCCCAGACTTTCCAGCTTAGAACTAGACATATCAAGCTTCATTTTTCCAAAATTTTGCTGCATTTCGAGCTAGGAAAGCATGTCAAACAGATTTCTAAAACAGCCCATGCAGCAGAAACTGTACAGCTCCAGCAACTTAACCCTTACTTTGAAATTCCACCGAAAATTCATTTTTTCTTCAAGTGACGCAAAACCAATTCCAACATAACCATTGAGAAGTCCATTTTCATGTCTCAAAAGCTCCAACTCAGATTTGAAAAGAAACATTTCAAAAGTTCAAAAAACAACCAGCAAGCTACTTTGATATATTTTGACAAACACTTGGCATGCATACCCAAGTGAACTCGTATGACTCTTGTTTATCACCAAGCTAGAATCCTAAATCAAAAGCTCAACCTCTGAATTCGATTTCTAGTTCACAAAGGCATCAACATAGAAGACAAGCATGCAACAGAGGCATCAACATCAAGCATTCAAGCATAGAAGACAAGCATGCAACAAAGGCATCAACATCAACTCATGAACATGCTTCAGAAAAATGGAGGCAGAAAGCACTAGGATGGGTGGATGATTCTCAATTTTGGATATGTTATAAACAACATAATTTCGAGCAAATTTTGTGAAGCAAGTGCAATCATCCAAGCATCTTAAGTTAAAGACACATGCAAAAACAGAATCTGCAAAAACTCACCAGCCATGGATGAATGCAGAAGTTACAGACCAGCTTTGAGGTATCAGAACAATTCTACAAATTCTACAAATTTTACAGGCCATAGTACTCGAGCAGATGAGCAACTTTCATCAAGGAAGTTTTCTGATCCGAGCTTCCGAAATATGACTTATGTACTGATGCACAATACCCACGGGTTTGGGTCCTGAAGAAGAAGAAGAAAGAAGAGAATGAGGGAAAACCAGAAGATAAATCATGGCAAGACAAGTCACGTGCTTCAGGCACATGCCCTATCCCATTTCAAACAAAACGTTTTTCAGCACCTGCTCTATTTCAAACATCCTTCCAGCACATGCCTTACTTCAAACATCCTTCCAGCACATGCCCTATTTAAAATATTTTTCAGCACCTGCCCTGTTTCAAATATCCTTCTAGCACATGCCCTATTCCAAATACCCTCCCAGCACATGCTCTACTTCAAGCATTCTTCCAATATCTAGCCATCATGTCGCACACTATCACGTTCACTAAGGTTTTGTCTGCAAATTCAAGTGTTCTAGGGCTGGTGCTGTAAACTCAACACAAGCCAAAGCCAAGCAATACCAAGCATACATGCAAAAATCAAGCATACATGCCAATGCCAAGCATCCAAGCATACATGCCAATGCCAAGTATCCAAGCATACAAGTCAAAGCCAAGCATATATGTCAATGCCAAGCGTTAAGCCAGATACCAAGAATACATGCCAACATCAAGCGTGCAAATCAATACAACTCTTGCAAATCAGCCAACCATGCAAAATCACATGCCAACATCAAGCGTGCAAATCAATACAACTCTTGCGAATCACAACCATGCAAAATCAAGTCTCTCTAGTCACTCAAGCAAATAAATCATGCAAGCTAAGTTATTTTGAGCTAATCCACCAAGCATTTTCTCCTATATCATGCCACAAAATAGGTCAACTCTTGGTAACTCTAGTAAGTAATCTCCAAAATTACAGTGTCTAGGAAAGTTCTTCAAGGCAACACCCTCGGTGTTTAAGAAGGATTGGGTTTTAAGCGGGACCATTGCGACCCCTCCAACCTTCCCGGAAAAAACTTGGCTGTAATTTCAGAGACACTTAACTGGTCATCCTTGAGTTGCTCCTAAACCCATGCCATGCCATGCCACTGCATTTTATTTTTGGGCTAGAAATTGATTATTTGGACCATTTCAACACACATTCATGGCCCCAATAATCAAGGGGGCTAATGTTGAGGCCCAAAAAATCCACGCTTCGGCCCAAATAAATTCTCAGCCCAATGCAATATCTTACCGAGAAGAAACCCAATTTGGGCACGCGAAAGTTCGCCATATGCGCTTATACACATGCCACGCCAAGCAAATAAACAACATGCCATGCTACAAGCTTAAGTGGGCCCAAGCCACGCAAGATGCCCGGGGCTTGCTTGAGTGGGTTGTGGTATGGATGGTAATAGGTCGTCATGAGGCCCATTGATGGGACGAGAAATGGAGGTTCCGGGTTGCTTGGGAGCCTCGGAACCCAAGCCCATTTCTTAAGCCCAAATATATGGGTGAGCAAAAAGGGAAAATAACCCAACCAAAATGACCCAACCAAAATAACCCAATCAAAGAATAGCCCAACCAAGAAGCCCATCATTCAACAAAAATAGCCCATTTACTTAGTGAACCTTGGCCCATACAATTGCCATAGATGAACCACAAGCTCCAGCACCTAGCTGGAATAGAAGCCACGAAAAGGAAGTTTGAAAGTTCATTGAATAAGGCTGCTGGGAAGTGCCAGCACATGGGAATGGATCAAGTTCCAAGACAAAACACCAGAGAAACCAAGGGATGTTAACATGCAAGCTCCCAGGAAGAGAGACACTCTTTAAACCAACATACACATCCCAACTCCTTCCCTATCAAAACTGGTTATAGGAAAGAGTGAGAAAGAAAGGAAGAAAATGGCTGGAAGTAGAAATCTTCTACTGAAGCAGCCGCAGGAAAGGAGGCCTTGAGCTCCAAAATCCCTGATTTTGTGCAAATAGATAGAGAAAAATCTCACTAAAACAGGAAAAGTCAAGAGAGGAAAGGAAAAGGGAAGGAAAACCTTGCTAAGATGGGGAAGAGACCATTAGGGTTTCTTGGGGAATGAGGGTTTCCCGCAGCTATAAAAGGAGGTCCCCTCCACCTAGCAAAAACCAACCCAGGCTGAGAGAGCAAGCTTCCTCTCTTACTAGCAAAAATCCAGTAGCCCTATTCACTCTTCTTCTTCGTTCTTCTCTGTTAACAGACTATTTTCAGAGTCTGTCAAGCTGCCGGAAGAAGTAATGCCCTTCCTTTAGCCCCTTTTAGCCAAGATCATCCTGCAAACCTTGTCTCCCTCATCTTAAACACTCCCATTTCTCCCTAGGAAGCCTTATTCTCCTCTTTGGTGCTCAACTCATGCTGACCTTGCTCCCATGCCACAATCTCCTCATGCTAAGCTAAAACTTTATCTGTAAGCAAGCATAAATTACCTATAAGCAGCCATCATTTTCGTTGGTGAAGATAACCAGAACACTTCCTAAGGCTTTACTGCCCTTTCGAAGTGCTTTTGGGGCTTAATTTTTGAACTCAGGCACAGGGGGCAATTCCAGTAATTTCTGCTTTACGGCAGCCCAGCCCATTTGCAGTTGCCGGAAGAAAAAGACCCCCACAATGGGGATATTTTTATCCCTCCTCTATTATATATATAAAATATATAGATTTTGTAATAAATAACTTATAATTCAAGTTAAAATTCCTTCTAAAACAAATTAGACATGAGTCAATTAGAAATGTTTAGCTCTAAATATGTAATTATTGAATATTTTGGAATTTTATATACTTGTATTTTCTATTTCGGTCCCCCAACTTTATAATTCTAGCTCTGCCTCTAGAGGTGTGTTTGATTGTTAGAAGGTAGGTTCGTGGGTAATAGGTCAAGTTCGTAGTCCGTGCGGGGTCGGGGCCACAACAACATCCATCCGAGTCCTATAGTGTCATGTGCAAGAGTCTAATAGTCATTGAAGGGTGGTAGAGGGGGTGACAAATAAGTCCACTTGCTCAAGATCATAATTTCAATTTTGACTTATTTTCAATTACGATGGAACTTTAAAGTAACACTTATTTAGGTGGAATTTGCAAGTGCATGTTACAAAATTTTAATCACCCATATTTTATTGAGAAAAAAAAATGAAAATTGTTTATAAATATTGTTTTCAGTTTCGAAAAAAAGTGAAAACGAAATGTTTATCATACGGTGCCTTAATTAGGTTTGAACGAATATTCAAAGCATTCTAATTACTAAAATTCAATACATAAAGAGAACAAGATAATTCAATCACATAGCACACCACAATATCCTCCTTATCATTTAAGTTACAACACAAGTTTACTGCAATAACAACACTATAGTATAGAATACTACAATATTGACATACATTTGATATCATAAGCAACCTAGGTAGCTAGATGATTATTAATCTTGTTTATGAAAGTTTAGTACTACATCATTGCTAATACAATTTCTTAAATTTGAAATATGTCATCATCTGGTATGGTTAGTGGATATGGATTGTCAAAGGCCATTGGTGTAATGTTAGTAACTCCGATGTTCTCTTCAACAATCTACATGAAAATATATCCAATATATTTAAGATTAATAAGCTGAAAACTATAATTCAATATATCTTTACCGAAAATAATCTTCATAAAAAGAAAGAAAAAAAAAATTGATTACCTTGTCTTGTAGATACTTATTTGCAGCTGTCAGTATTCCTTCCTTCAAAACATGAATTTAATTTTTTTCAGAAAACTATATAAAATAATAACTCTACTATATTATTTAACTATGTAGTCTATACATTCTAAAATATAAAAAAACTATGTAATCTATAATATATGTTTAATTTAAATTTAATCTGTATTTTGAAAAAAAAAAAATATCACGATACTGTTTGGCTAAAGAAAATTACCTTATAGCAGATATGGCCTTAACCAAGTTGGCTAGACCGAATCACTACTAGAAAAGCTCACTTGCACCCAAGTTTCGAAAAAACAATAACCAAAAAAAAAAAAAAAAAAACTACCCTATATATGTGTGACTATTTGCACTAATATCTCCAATATGACAATAATACATACTATTTTATTCCATACTAAAATAAATTAATTAGATATGCTGGAGTGCAAACTTACCGAATTCCTTAACAGTTGGATCTCTTGGAACAAAACGTCCATCTGTAATTGTTTAACCACTTAGCTTTAGAAATCAATTTAACTTAGGCTCGTTTTGGGAATCTTTCTGAATAGACCAGAAAATTACTTTTATGGAAAATTACTTTTTTAAATAATCACTTCAAATGATTTTAAGTGATTTTATGAAAAAACATATAGGAGGTGCTTATCCCTATAATCACTTAAAGTGATTATATAGAGAAACACATGGGAGGTGATTCTCCCCATAAGTGATTTTGGCATATTCAGAATCATTTCCAAACGAGCTCTTATATAACATGAACTATTTATTCTTTCGAATGTAATTGATGGAATTATAAAAATTATACCTTTGCCGAGCGTACGTGATAAATCCATACTTCAAGATGTTTTTCAAGCACTTGTAGTTCATCCAAGGTCATTGTGCCAGCACCCCCTCCAAACATGTACCTATAATGTTGTCATATGTAATTGATAACTATTGCATTTGTATTCCATTTCTAAAAGTTTTCTTTACCAATTTAAAATAAATTTTTTTTTGGTTACATTGGGAGGGTTTCTTTCTTGGTTGCTAAGTAGGGAGAAGGTGGAGGGCCACAACTAGCTCTTGATCTCCCGCTCACATGTAATATAGTCAAATAAATTTTGGACCTTAAAAAACGATATATGCAATGATGTAAATACAATCATTGGATTAAAGGACCAAGAAAAGTAAGGATCCAAACATTGTTGAATTTTGTTCCTAATTAGTATTTCAACTCTCTTACATACATACATATATAATATAATATATTTTTTTTGACATGGGGTTTTTTCATGGCTTCATGCAAATGAAACGTGATAAAATCAGTGTCTCATCATCTATCTTATTATTATTATTTGTTTTGAATACAAGTGATAGTCTCAATTATAAAGAGGAGGGAGTTTCTCACACACACAACTACTAAGGTACCATAGAGATTCGAACATGACCACCGGTCTGTAAGTCAAGACTCTTTTCCGTTGGATTAGACCCCGTTGGCTATTAATTTTTAGAATATGGGTATTTGATTTGAACGATTTTTCTATACAATTTTTAGAACATGGAAATTCTTACATGTAAAGACAAGTCATGCATCCTATGAGAACAAATAAGACATTATGAGGTTGTTTTGTAATACCTGAGACCTTTTTGCAGTATTTCAATCTCCTGTTTCAGCAGGTTAATCTCTTTTTTTGCATCCTATACCAATGAAAACAAAACGTGGAAATTTAAGTTAGATTCAAAAACAAATTATTTACATATTTGGGCAGCCACACAAATAATCTGCTGTTTCACTTCTCTTAATCTACGTATAAATAAGAAATTTTCGTACATAAAAATCAACAACAGTCGTATATGAAACATAATGTAAGATGCACATGCATGTAAGTTGATGAATACTATGTGCTTTTACCATCGAATGAATTTTTTTTTAATGCATTTTTTCTCCTAAACTTTTCTTTTAGTGTTAATGTACCATCTACATTTAAGACCGTAATCGCATGATATACTTGTCAGATATTTCAAAGGGTGATTTCTTCATTTAACTATACTTAAAAAGTTGGAAATTTTAAAACTACGACAATAAAGAAACAGAAGTAGGATATTGGGTCCTAATTCGAGTGAAGTTGTAACCTAGGTTGAACAAGGGGTGAGAAAGAGATTGAGAGCTAAGGGTTGTAAAGACAAGGGGTTGATCGCAAGTAAAGTTGTTTTTTTTCTTCTAAATGAAAATTCTCGAGAAATCACCGAAAGAAGATGCAAACACTTTGAGAAACCTTCATAAAATTTATGTTTTTTGTTGGTTTTTGTTTTATATGTGTGGTGTGTGATTCATTATATTTGTTGGGTTGTGTATGTATTCATCATAGATAAACAACATGATATTTACAAGATATTTTACAACGGGCCAATACACCACACTACATAGGTTAACAACAACTAAATATTCAACTTATCACAAATATAATATCGTCATCGTCATTCATATGAGTTGACCAACTAAACAGAAACAAAATACCACTAATCCAAAGACTAATTTTATAATTTAGATTAATGGTTCCCTCCAAAAAATTATGAAGAAACAAGTCAAAAGTAGCGTAATACTTAAATCGTAAGCGAGAAGCATGCACCATCTTGTAACTCTTACTGACGGGTCAGTCAGAGATATGATAATCCGACAGACATCGATAGCTCTACAATAGATTCTTTTAATAAGGTGTCACAATATTCTTGGCCTTCCAGAAAGTTGTGATATGAGAAACATTATTCTGTGTATCTGCGTGTTATTTTCTTCCTTTATTCAATTAATATTGTTATTCTTGTCAGAATTATTTTATCCAGCATCTGATGCTGCACTATCTGCACCAATAATAATATGGATGGGAATAATATTCGTTTTATATCACTACGCAACACGTATATACGTGTGTGCTTGCAGCTATGCATATAGTACGAGAAATTATTTAGTGTGACGGTACACATATATATGTAACAGTAGAGAAATAAATAACGAGAAAAAAGAGAGCCTGAAGTGATAAGATATGATCGTACCAGAGTTTGCGTTTCTATGGCTTGATCAGCCTGAGACACTCGTGGTGGCTTCATCTTCATGTACTTCTCAATAAGCCCTTGCATGTTTCTAGCACAATAAATAACAAAGCAAGTCAACAAGAATAATTAACATTTCTATACAAATATTTCCTTTTATATATATATATATATCTAATTATGTATTAATACACTGAACATGCAGTTTCAAAGTCACGACTAGTGTACCTATTTGATTTATAATTCAATGTAAATTCTTTCTTTTAATTCTTAACAATACATGGCATGTTATACATTATACACAAAGAGAGACAGCTAGAGACCCTTTGGTGGCAAGTTCAAAGAGCTTTCCATGGGAGGAGAAAATGAGAATTCCAATATCAGCATCACACAGCACAGAGAGCTCCTTAGCCTTCTTCAGCAGCCCCGCCCGGCGCTTGCAGAAGGTAACCTGCCTGTGCACCGGGTTCTCGATCTTCTTCATCTGAACCTTTCCACGAGCCATGTTGAATTCAATACTCGAACTCAGTACGTACTTTTTTCGATCTAATTTATGAGTATGGAGAATGGTTTAATTTTGTAAGCTGCTTTAATGCAGACAACCTTCCACTAGTTTGAACTAGCTTCGAGGTTGTTGCAGACCCTCCTCTAATTGGGAACTTAGAGCTGACGGTTTGCCTCTAAGTATGGAGGGCTTAATGCCTTATATATCTCACGTGGATTCTCTTCTATCCTCTCCACCTCATAATTAAGAATATGGCCGCACCTACCTTTACAAATCACTAAGCTTTGTTTAACAATTAATTAGTTTAACCTCTCACATAAAATTAGGTCTCTTTATTCTATCCTGCTCTATCTTCAACAGGATTTCAATTCCACTAATCACATTACCCACACATTCTCTACCAAGGTTAATTTGGCCATTTTTCCTTGTAACAACAAACTATAAATCGGGCTCAAACCAAGCCTCTTTCTCTCTACTTATTTGCCAAGCGTAAAGCTACTGATTTGATTGCTTAACTTTACTAGATTAGAATTAAATCCAAACTAATCTTTATCAATCTCACTCGTCTTTATGAATTTTATAAAGAGAGAATATATTGGATTTTTGTATTAGTAACACATTAGTGAGTGTGACCTCTATTAGAAATGCTTTACAAATAGTGTTTTTATTGCCTTAGTATATTAAAGTCACCTGATCTCATGCGTAGGTCAACAAAAGAGTATGGCCCTCCCACTGGATTAAGAATCCTCAGTGACCATTCAACACTCTCAGGTGAAGGAAAAGTATACTTGTGTGTGGGACAGTTGAAATCTAGTCAGCATGCAATTTGGATGCTTTTTTGTTTTTTTTCATGTGCTGCCCATCAGTTTCTTAATGAACCAATGAGCTGCCCATGTTGGGTTGCTTTAGCTTTAGCTTTTTAACTTTCTACTTGTCCCCCCTTCCCCTTGGCCTTCCCTTCACGCATTGCCCTTTGTTTCTGTGACAAAACCCTAGCTAGCATGCTTTAAGCTTTCCAAGCTTACTAAAAAGTTTGCTTTTTCTCTTCAAAACTTTTTATTTAAAAATAAAAATAAAAATAAAAACTACCAAAAGTCAGGTTAGCCTTCTCCACTGTCTCCCTAAAACCCTTTTTAAATTTTGTGAGAATTTGGTTATTATTATTAATCTTCATCTTAACTTTGAAGCCAAGAATCTTGTCAAATCCTACACGTTCAATACAATTCATTAAAGAGATCTCTTTGACATCGACGGTCACAGTCTACATGAAGTGGCTTAAACAGATGCCACGTGGATGCGTATAGTTCTTTTGCAGGGTAAAAGCTTGATTCCAAAAATCTTTTGCTAACACTCACTTAGCCACTTAGCTTTCAAAAGTTAAAGCCTAATACTCAGGCAAAAAGAAATAAATAAAATGCCACAGTTCCAAAATATGTATATAATATTAACTTTTGTGCCATACATATGAACCAACGAGATTCCATTATCATTTTTGGCCCATTCAAACAAATAACAAGTGAAACCTTAAAGATCTCATATGTACGGTACGGGTTTTGTTTTCTGTTTTGTATTATTTGGCTTTTTTTAAACTGAAGACAAAAATAGCTAGAGACCAAAATGAGAAGAGGCTAAGGAAGATGAAGTTGAGGAAAAGCTCCATAACACTTCCGTTTGTTGGTGTAGGTGGCTTGATAAAAGTTATGACATGCAAGTCTTGTATCGGAGAATACAACAATAATCTAAAATTCAAATATAGGTGGCCCACTACTAGTTACCCCGATGCCTTTTAAATTAAAACCTCACACCTAGATGTTCATCAGGCCTATACCACCCAAGCAGGGGCAGAGCTACATCAAGGTCTGTCGTGGCCCTGGCTCCCCATTTATTTGAATCCTAACTATGCCCCTGCACCCAAGGTATTGGACCTAGGTGGTTAAGGTACAACATCGATGCATGATTTGGATTGATATTAAGCTCCAATTGGACCTAGGTGGTTATGTCAAAACTAGTTTGGTAACACGTTTGTTTTTTTTTTCTATTTTTCTTGTTTTATATATATATATATATATATATATATATATATATATATATATATATGTGTGTGTGTGTGTGTGTGTGGGAGCAAGGGAGAAATGAAGGAGAACGTGTAAAATAAAACTGGAAATTGAAAACTATTTGTACCTACTTTTACTTATATTTGGATGAGGAAATTTAAAACTGAGGAATTCAAAAATGATAAAAAATACATACATAGGTTTATAATATGAGATTTAAACAGGAAAATGTTAAATTCTTTCGTGCGAGTAATAACTTTGAAACAATAAAAAATCAAAAGAGGATAATAGAGACTCGGATAATGGTCAAAGTGACACGACCCAACCCAATTTCCGCTTTGGAATTCGGGCCAAGCCCTGTGCGTGTCCGACACCTGGCAAATGTCGGGCACAATGACCTCTTTACCCTTTCTGCTAATAAATACTGTTAAAGCTTTCCTTAGACTCTTGCTGAAAATTCGGCAGAGTCTCCCCTGTATTCGTCTAAACCCAAAATTATTCCACCTGTCAAACAAACTGATAAAACCACACCAACTGCCAGAATAGGGTAACTAACATATTCCTCAATTCTGGTTATCGACTATAACCAGATATCAGAGCAGTTACTAATTAATTACAAGACTTTAGGTAAATTACAATAAAACCTACATTTCGGAAGTAGTTTGGAAGCTGGAAGTAGGCCTGGTGGTGGATTCCTGCGCTCTCAACTGCCTGGGGGGTGCAAAACATTTCAAAGTGTGAGTGGACCAAAATAAAGTTCTGGGAAACTGTATATGAACATAAATAACCCCCACTGTAAAAACATAATATTCATAAGAAAACTGAATCTGTAAACTGTACTTGAGTTATGATAAGTCCAAAGCATTTAGGTAAACATATATATATACAGTTATACACACAGAAGTATAAGCTGCTCGATATTAAGAAACTCAAATAAAATCACTGAAATCAATATTCGCATAATTGCACTGAAATTCCTTTAAGGTTACCAACTGGGTGTACCCTTTTAATTCCGTCAATTCCTGGTATCCGTCAATTCCTAGTAATCGTCAATTCCTCTGTTAATCCGTCAATTCCCCTGGCAGGTCTCGGGCGTCACACAGGCTACCCGAGCAGCAAACTGGCGAAATCAGGGGACTATGATCAGCCTGACCCGCCGGCAGGTCCTCGAGGACACGAAGTCAGCTCGAGTCGCTCAGGCAGGATACAGGGGACCGTAGTCAGCCTGATCCGCTATCCTGGCAAGTCTCGGGGACATAAGTCAGCCGAGCCGCAATCCTGGCAGGTCTCGGGACACCAAGTCTGCCGAGCCGCAAATCCTGGCACTCACGGTCCGAGCGTCCCCGAAACTCGTGAGGCAAATGTCAAGTGCACTGACGTAACAGGAAATAACCTGGATGTCCGTAGACATCATCATATCCGAAGGCAACATAAACCGAAGGCAACCTGGATGTCCGTAGACATCGTTTTATTTGACGGCAACCTGTTTCTGTAACAGGGTACCCACATTGGTTTAAGAACAATATATATATAAACTGCTGAGAAAATGTAATATAAACAGAGAATAATATTTCTGAAAAATCTGTTGAATAACTGCATCTGTAATTCATCTATAGCTGTGCTGCCCCAAGAAAAGAGAAAACTTCTGAAAAGTCTGATAAATAGCTGACTTTTGTTAAATCGGAAACTATACTGCTATTTAATCTGATGTAAATCTCAAACTCCGCTTTTTGTAAAAATTCTCTGAAATCTGATAATTTAACTGTATTAGTAATGCTACTGCTATTTGTTATAAAAAGCTCAAGATCTGCTGCTCATATAATCTCAATACTGTATATAACTCAAAGTATTTAGCTGCATAAATCATGCTCAAAACTTGTAGAAATACTTATTCCATATCAAATAATGTAATTCATTTGCATAAAATCCTTTATAAAAGAAAGGTCCACTCACCACTGGGCCGAGCTAGCTGGACCTCTTGAAGGTCCCTCCTGTGGTTTAGTTTGGCCTCTGGTGCCTCACATGACTGATTTGGTGTCCAGATGAGGGAGAAACTGAGGTTGGAAAATCGGCCAAAACTGCTGCGTTTTCCAGCAGTTTCCAGCGGCTCCAGCAGGACGGCGGACGGGCTGAGGTTGATGGCGGGAGCTGGCCGGTGCTGCTGGGTCCGTTCCGGAGGGTCGGGGTGGCTTGGAAGGTGGCTGCCCTTTTGGTTTTTCTGAACTATCGGAGGGAGAGAGAGAGAGAGAGAGAGAGAGAGAGAGAGAGAGAGAGAGAGAGAGAGAGAGTGTGTGAGTGCTCGAACCAGAAGAAGGAGAGAAAAATAGAGAGAGTTCGGGTACTGTAGCGGTACTGTAGCAATAAGAAATTCAAAATTCCTTTTACGTCCTTTTCGTTTTTAGACCTTTTCTCGTTAGTTACAACTCGAAATTAGGCGTGCCACGTGTCTACGAACTCGTATCGTCAAGCTCTACGCAACGGCGTAGGTGGAATTGCCAAATTCCTTCTCGGTCAAGAAGTCAACTTGTCCCCCCTCTTAAAAGAGGTGAGGACAAAGTCGTCTTTCCGCTAGAATAAATTAATACTAATTTTAGGATATTTTGTTTTGGGTTATTACACAAAGAGTAATGAATAATACTTTAAATTATTCTAATCTATAAACAAAAAATTTGGAATTTTTATTTATTTAAAGAAGGATATATTTAACGAGTATACCCAATAGCTTTATAAGTCAAGCACATACATTTGTTCCTTTTTTTCATGTTACAGCCAATAACCATACAGTGTTACATTTCTATCGCATTTATTATTCAAACGCACTTTTTCAGGAGTGACATCTTCAAAACGATCTACTAAAACATAAGGATGAGCAGTTCGCCAATGTAAAGGATGGAACTTCATAACAGATAAGAAAAATAAAAATAAATTTAATAAATACTATAGCCGGTCGGCTATACTATTTATTAATTTTTTTTTAAAAGGCCCAGTATAGCCGCGCGGCTATAATATTTATTAGTTTTTTGATAAGGACCAGTATAGCCGTGCGGCTATACTCATTGGATATACTATTTTAATAGTATAGCCGGTTGGCTATACTATTTATTATTAAAAAAGGGACCGCCTAGCGCCTAGGCGGGCTTTTGTGTATTTATTTATAAATAGTATAGCCAATCGGCTATACTATAAATTAAAAAAAATAAAAAATAAAAAACGCAGTATAGCTGCACGGCTATACGTTATAAATAAATAAATAAATAAATAAATATGTACAATATACATATATAGACGTATATTATTATTATAATATACACATGTACATATTATAAAAATAATATATGTATATATATGTAATATATTATATACAGGTATGTATAATATAATATATATGTATATATATGTATATATTATATATGCATAGTTTAAATGTATATTTTCTTTAAAGTCAAATATCGTTTGTAGAAGAAAAAAAAATCGTATTCATTTTATCATGCATAAATTTTCTCTATAAGAGGAAAAAAATCCAATGTTTAAAGCTGATGGTTAGAGACATATCCCGAGTTCATAACATAGAAACCAAATATTCATTATCATCCACTTAAGTTTGCTTTGCATCGACAAACTCATTTAATATTAATGATAATCCATATCTGTCAAATCAAATATCATAGTCAGTTCTATTTTGTTCCATTGGCGGATCCAGCTACAAGAGATTATAAAATTGAGATTCTTTTAGAAACGTTGTAACACACCCATAACAGATTCTTTTTATACATAATTATTACCTCTTTTTTTAATCAGATGGCCTCACAAAACAAAGCTCCTATTTACAAACCAAAAAAAAAAAATATTTCCACCCGCAAAGTTTAAAAGATCACAAAAACGACCCGTTAAAAGAGAAGAAAGAAAGAGAGATCCGTTAAAAAAAGAAAAAAGAAAAAAAAGAAGAGATAGATCACAAAACAAAGCTTTTATTTTCACTATATATTTTTTTAATGCGGAAACCTTGGTCCAGTATATATGGTGTTAACTAGTCATCTCATAATTTGAACCGTTCATCCTTTGTTTCATCATTTTAAGGATCGGTTAATCAGTTAACTATGATCAAATAAATATATATACAATGAAATAATCACAATGCTAATTTAATGAGGAAACATAGTCCGGTTTGGACTCAACTACACAAAATATCTTTCTCAATACCTTCTTTTCTATAATTACTTTCGCAGCCTAAGAATTCCAACCATCAATACTAACATGAGATTCCTATATCTCAAATAATCCCTCTTTTCGCCATTCACCTTTCAGATGCATGTAAACTAAATTATAATCACTAATTATCAATAATCATATTCGAAAAAAAATACTATTATAAAGAGGTGGTACATAATATGATAACTTTAGTATTACCTCTAAAAATAATTATTCTTATATCCAATTCGAGATTTTGGGTTTGAATCCTTCCACGAAATTTGTTCGAACACCTCGTATACGTGATCATATTGCAGTAGAGGCCCATTCTTGTTCGTTAGCTTTCAAGTGGGCCTAAATTTGTGTGTTGGGTTTCTCGCAAGACCATCCACATGTCCCTGTGAAAACTACAGCGTCAGCAACTTTGCTTCAAAGCAAAAGCTCTCTCTCTCTGTTTTCTTCGCTAATTCAACAAAGTGAGATTTTTACATACCAGATGATCCAGTTCTTCCTTACAGTTACAAAAAATGGGTCTTCTCAACTCAGCTTCGGTTGTTGTTTGTGTTCTTGTTTGTCAACTATTTGCCTTGAATTTGGGTGATCTTGTAAGCACTGTCTCAGAGAAGTACATATCAGCAATAGGTGACCCAGGAATGAAGAACCCAAATGTGAGAGTTGCATTGGAAGCTTGGAACTTCTGCAATGAAGTTGGAATGGAAGCACCCAACATGGGCAGCCCCAGGCTGGCCGATTGTGCTGATATTGATTGCTCTCTTACTGGTATGCTCAAGTTCAGCGCAAAAGATATAACTGAAGTACCCAAATGTGTTTGAGTAAATACTGACATGTTTAGAGTTTCACAAATTTCTTTTTAATGTATGCATGTATTGATGGAAAACCTATTTGGCTTATGGAGTTAATGATTATTAATTACCCTTGCTTTAGCTTCTTGATAAGAGGTGAATGGTCGTCTTTGCTTTTGAGTTAGTGGGTTAAGCTGCTTTTGTTCTTTCTTCAATTGGGATTTTCCCATTAGATAATGGATGAGACCCATTATTATATGTAACGAGACCCATTATTATATGTAACCCAATTTCAGGCAACTTATGAGGAACTTTCATGGTCAATAATAGGACTCTAGTGTACTTTTTAGTCAGCTCAGTTTTCCTGAATTGTTTCTGGATGATGCAAATTTTCACAAATCACTACACATTCTGAAATTAGTACGAATTTCGGTCTGTATTTTTCAAGCATGTTTATGCTTCTGCTGGTTATTTCCAATAGTTTCTCGTATAATTCACGGACTTGGAACTGTCTTGATGCTAATTAAAACTTGATTCCTTAATTTGTGACTGTGGCTTGCTTCTTTCAGCACCAACTACACACATGCAGCCTGCCTGAACTTAGCTGTAGAATGATTGTACTATGAAATGTTTACTTCTTTCTGTAAATTCATGTCACTATCAATTTACCATATTTAGGATTAGTTATAATCCAAACTAATACTGAAGTACATGTTTGTAATTTTTGTGTCACTTAGACTTTGCTTTCTTATTGATCCTTTTTGGTTTTATATTTTCTGTTATCAGATCATTTGGATAGGACCTCCCTAGGTATGGAAATTAAGTGTGTGATTCATCACAGAGTAAATGAATTAGACAACAACTTACGGGCAGGTGATAATTTTCCTGTAAGGGATTTTCAGCCATACACAGACCCTGACTTTTATGCAAAGGAAAAGGAACTGTATCTTGCTTCTCTATGTGAGGTTCAGAATTCATCAGATCCATGGCAATTTTGGATGGTCATGCTTAAGAACGGAAATTTTGACAAAAACACTACTCTTTGTCCTGAAAATGGCAAGCCGGTAAGCAGAATTGTTACGGATAGGAATTTTCCATGTTTTGGTCAAGGTTGTATGAATCAGCCACTTGTCTACCATAACTACTCAAGATTGGTTTCTTATGGTGACCGAGCAGTGTCTTTAATTGGAGGATTTTATGGAACTTATGATCTTGATGCTGATTTGAGCAAAGGTATAGGGAAGAACTCCTACTTTTCAGTCTCATGGCAGAAAAACTTGGGCACAGGAAGTTGGATTTTCTCGCATAGATTGACAACATCTTCAAAGTACCCTTGGCTTATGTTGTATCTTCGTGCAGATGCAACAAAAGGACTTAATGGTGGTTATCACTATGATGGTCGTGGCATCATGAGAAAGGTCAGTTCTGCAGCTTTAATTCTTACTCACGGGCACTAGAATTTCATGTCCCAAAACATCTTCAAAGTACCCCTATTTCTTTTCTTTATTTTGTTCACTATTCTGACTGGCCACAAACATACAAAATGAATTCTGGATGCTCTCTTATGTAAATCTAAATCTTGTACATTTGATGAAATCTATTTAATACTATTTATTTGATACTTCTATTCCTCATGCGTCAATATTTTGAAGTTTGAAGTCACACCTCAAAGCATTTTAATAGATAATTTTACTTTTTTTTTTTTTTTTTTTTTTTTTTTTTTTTCAGCTGCCAGTTTCTCCACATTTTAAAGTAAGATTGACACTAGATGTTAAACGTGGAGGAGGCTCCAACAGTCAATTTTATCTCCTTGACATAGGAAGCTGTTGGAAGAACAATGGAAAACCATGTGATGGTAATGTTCTGACAGATGTGACTAGATACAGTGAAATGATAATAAATCCAGAAACTACAAGCTGGTGTCGGCCGGATAACCTTGTTTCCTGCCCTCCTTACCATGTTACTCGTACTGGTGATATAATATATCGAAACGAAACATCTCGGTTTCCATATTCTGCTTATCATCTCTACTGCACACCTGGAAATGCTGAATTTCTGGAGAAACCATATGACATATGTGACCCATATAGCAATCCACAAGCACAAGAACTGGTACAAATTCTTCCACATCCTGAATGGGCTGTACATGGCTATCCTGCTAAACAAGGAGATGGATGGGTTGGAGACCCCAGGACATGGGAGCTTGATGTGGGGGCCCTCTCTAGCCAATTGTATTTCTACCAGGTATAATTCAGTATTTGCTCCAAAATTTTCATTGAGAGTTCATTTCATTAATCTTTTTGGTATTTCAGTTGGTTTTTGTTTTTCGAAATATGAAATTTGCTTCTTGGAGCTTGTTACCTTGTTCATGTTGAATATTCCCACATGCGAAGTTGTGTCCAGTCATAGAAAAAAGTTGAGTCATCATGCATCCCACACAAGCACCCTCTGCATTAAACAGCTAAACACATGAAAGCTGCAAACACAAAAATGCACCGCACAGATGGTTAAAGAGCCTTGCTGGGTATTATTTACATGTCTTTGTAATTGGGATGACAAGGATGCCACTGGCAGGGCTGGCCCTCGCCGTTGCATCAATTTAGGTCAACCCCTTAAATGGGGTCCCTCCGTCCATATTCACATATAAATTGAAAAAAAAATTACAAAGAAAGTTGGAAGTACTACTAACAACACAAAATTTCCCCACAACGCATATAATTATTTCAAATTTGTTTTATTTATTAGGGGTTTTAGTGAAAAATAATTTTTCTTTGCCTCAAGTAGAAGCCTGTATTCTCCTAGTTGACAGAAACTATTTGTAGTCAGTCATTTTCTCCTCTTACCTAGGTGTTCATGATCTTGTTGCACAGGACCCAGGAACAAAACCAGCACGGAGGGTATGGTCTTCGATTAATGTTGGTACAGAAATATATGTCAGTAGCCCAGGAGAGACTGCGGAATGGACTGTAAGTGATTTTGATGTACTCGTTCCTGAAGGTGTTGAAGATGGTTCTAGCTCTTATTGAAATCTCTCCATTATGATCACACTTTTCCTCTCTTTTTCATTTATAGTTGAAATAAGGATTCCATTACTTAATCATGTAAATAGATGTCGAAGTATTTGTACATTATACATATACAAATTCCAAGTACCTATACGAAATGCCATTGTTACATAACTTACATTTGTTATGTGGGAGGTTGAGCAGACATGTCAGAGTGATCTTGCACTTGGCTTTTGCCCTTGCGTTCGAGTTCTGGGTTTTTTTTATAATTATTATATGGAAATCAATGGAAGATCCAATTGGGGCTTTATACATTTCCCAATTGCGTGGTTAAAATTACATCACTAACCATTCAACCTTCTCATCTCATTGAAAAAAAAATAGAGAGAGAGAGAGAAAAAACAAACCACCTCAGCCTAAATAGTTAAAATTACAAATAAATCAGCACCCACTAAATACAAGCGTCATCAAACATCTTGTTGCTCATTCTGGGGCTACGTTTTCAGCGACTTATAATGATTCTGAGGCTACGTTTTATCTATTTATTTGTTTTTTTTTTGGTTCCATTCCAGAGTCGATTAGGTGCATATGAGATGAGTAAGAAGTACTCCCTCATTTTTTAAAATACATAAATGGGGAATCTAAGAACAGGAAAAGTCTATGGTTATAAAAAAAAACTGTACGTGAGAGTTTCCCTTCTGGAAAATAGATGGCTCGACATCAAACGTCCACTAAATACAGTTTCTGCTTGCAAAAGTTATGCCGATTAACTAAAGGTTGAAAAGTATCTCTCTCGACATGAGGAAATTCCGAGGTAAAACTTTTCGTCAATAACCGGCAAAATCAATCCATTGCTGCACATGAGCCTGTCAAAACCAACAATACAATGGCAAAAATCATAAGCACTTTAAGGGAATGTGGATTGCAAATCATATCCGCATTCTAATGAATATATCAGTAAAGATTCCAAATGCATGTTCTAAAGCTTTAAAAGTCATGCAAATTAAGCCTACAATCCTAAAAATGAGACCCAATTATAAATCCAAAGTCACCTTACTATGAGTAACAATAGATTTTTAACATCTCATACAGCATGTTATGTCAAAATTGAATAAATGGAAGCTTTAAAGGATACATTTAATTAACGGGGGAGTTTTACAAGTGCAAGACAGCCCCCTCACATCACTTACACATTCAATCAAGGAAGACCACAAAGAGGATTATAACCGAGTCACTGCAGCAAATGCAAGCATAGAATTAGATTTAAACATAACAATATTTCTAGATATAAATTAAGGAACTTAAAACTGAGCCTCACCATAGTGTGCAATGGCATTACTCTAAAAAATAGGGCCATCAAGTGTTTCTAATTCCAAATCAATCTGAAACATTTTCTGCATCAGTAATTCCATAACACCATCAGTAACCCACACTCTGAGTGTGATGTCTCTGTTGAGCTCTTTGTACTCTCCATAAGGTGGATTGATGAGCCAAAAACTGCCATTTTCTCCGTCAAGTTCTTTAGGGCCTCATGTTTGTTTGCCAGTTCCATAAGAACCTTGATCATTCTGAACGAAACATTACTTGGCTTATGCCCTTTTCTACCATCTGCAAGAGGCACCTTTCTGCTTCCATTAGTTTTCCCAAAACACAAAGCAAATCAAACAGCATGTCAGATACCAATATATAAGAACCGAATTCTAAACCATATCATTCCACAGCTGCAGTGCCATATCCGCCTTTTCTTGCCTCCTAAACAACCTGATCAGGAACATACAAGACTGCGTATTTGGAAGGCACCCTGTATGCATCATTCTGCCATAGACACTCCATGAGCTTTGCAAGTCATTTGACTAGAAGAAAACCCTAAAGAACAAATTGTACGTAGTTGCATTCAGACTCAAACCCTTACTCATCATTGCATCCATCAACCCATAAGCATCACCAAGCCTCTTTGCAATGCAAAAATTCCTAATGGCAGCATTGTACGCTGCAACATCTGGGTAGCATCCACACTCGTTCATTTCCTTCAATACATCTCTGGCTTTATCGGGCTGACCAACCAACCCCAATCCCCCAATGATACTGGTATAGGTGAACACATCAGGTGATATATTCTCATCACGCATTTGCTCTACCACCTTATACGCCTTGTCTATTTCTCTACTCTTACAATAAACATCAACGAAACAATTGTATGAAATGATATCAGGTTCCACGCCCATCTCCCTCATCTCCGTATAGAATCCCTCAGCTTCCCCAGATGACTTCCACCTGGATAAAAATATATTGAAAGTTTGCAAATTAGGCCTAAAGCTATGCTTCAAACTATGATACACATTCCTTGCATCTGTCATACTCTTCTCCTGACAAAGAGTCCTCAACAGAGAATTGAAACAAGTTGTATCGAATTCCGGCACAAGCTTCTAGAACTTTCTAAAAGACTCCACAGTTTGCCTAACCGAACAAACTTTAGTGATCCTGGCTAAAACAACCATTTTATCAAATTTCTATCCTTATACAACTAAGACCTCCCAAGTTTTTTCAAACATTCGACTTCTTCCTAATATATAAAGCATAGTATCCAGTGAAAGGGCACTGTGATAAAACCCTCTTCTGTTCCCAGTGTAATTGAAAAACTCCAAAGCTTGTAAAGGGTTTCCATGGCTGAACCTAACCCGTTTTAGAACCTTATCAAACAAATCATTTGAGAGGGAAACTCTACTTGATTTCAATGTTTGCTTCAAGTTTTTAGAATGGTTCCGGCAACTGACTATACGAAAAACAGTCTCAATGTCATCGTTAGTTTAGCTTCCAGAGCAGAGTAACCGAGAGAGAAACAAAACTGGGCTTTGCGAGATGTACTTGAATAATGGTGATTGGGATGAGAGGGGCTTCACTGTTATTGTCATCATCTTCGTTGAAATGGCGCTGATTGACCCAGGAAGAAATTGAAGCTCTGTTTTTACAATTAGCAGTAAAGATGGCTCTCAACTCTTCAGCTAAGCAATGCTATGTATGTTGGAAAGAGAACCTCATTGAGATGAAGTATGAAAACGGAGGGGGAAGAATTGAAGGAAAAATAATTCAGCAAGGAAACACATTGAACACTTATGGAAAAAAAAAAAAAAAAAAAACATAAAAATCATTAATCTCAATTGTTTTACCAAATGGAATCTAGAATAGCAGCCATGATCTCCTAAATTCTACCCATGGCATATAGACTACATAACATGCGTGATGCATTACACTTCATCTGCAGCCTAGAAGAACCAAACACAATAAAAGGAAACAACAACGGCAAGCAAACTCAAATAGAGACAGACGCCCTAAAATACAAAGAGTGAAATCATTAGAAATTTCCGAGAAAATATATGTCCCTAAGTAATTCAGTAATTCTAAACTAAAAAAATTATGAAACTGTAATCATAGACAGTCAGTTATGAAGATGGAAACCAATTCACTAGTAAAAACAGCATGCATATAGTTTATGCCTAGTTTGAATTTCAATTCACAAGCCCCAATTTCAATGTCAAAAACCCTAAACCGAAGTCCAATTTGATTTCACACAAAAGGCAAAATTTAATTTCAATTTTACCAAAAAAACACTAATTGAAGGAGAGAATCTGAGAAAGCTTACCTGAGAGAGAGTTCATTAACCCTAGCTGCTTTGAGATTCAATCGAAGGTTACACAGAGGCTGAGAGGATGGAGATGAGAGAAAGAGTTAGAGAGGCTGAGATGCCAGCCTAAAACACGAGATGAGAGAGATGAGAGCGGAAGCTTACCTGAATCTTGAGAGAGATGCTGCCAGATATTGATAGTGAGAGAGTGAGCGCCGAGCAGAAATGAAGGAGAGGTCGTTCGATGAGGCCTAACAAAAGAAAAGAAACCGCCAAAACCCCACAGCCCAAAACAAAAGAAAAGAAAAGTAAAAAAAAAAAAAAAAAACGAAAAAAGAAAAAAGAAAAAAGAAAAAAACACCCAACAGCCCGTAAGTCCCCTCCCTCCTCTCTCTCACTATCTGCAAAACCCTACCAAAACCCTAACTCCTCCTTACCCCCAAAAAAAAAAAAATAAAAAAAAAATCCACTTTACTCTTTCATTGATGTTTTCAAAGCATACAAGCAGTGTTGTGTGAAGCTCTGCTGCTGGGGTTTTTTTAATTAGGTTACCATACATGGCCATAGATAGCGGAACTAAGGAGCAGTCGCACAAGGAACATAGGTCCAGGCAGTCGGGTTCCAAGGCCGACAAGAAGAAGCGTGCCGCTTCTTCCCAGAGCGGCAAGAAGCAAAACCCAAAGGCATTTGCTTTTAGCTCAACTGTGAAAGCCAAGCGTCTTCAATCTCGCTCCGTCGAGAAAGAGCAGCGCAGGCTTCATGTCCCAACCATTGATCGTTCCTATGGCGAACAACCTCCATATGTTGTTCTGGTGCATGGACCTCCCAAGGTATATATAGTACATCTAGTCAGTGCAATAACTTACCTGCATCTCACTCAGACTGCTGTTAATTTGTTCGAACTAATATTTTTTTGTTCAATTCCTTATTTTTGATTTCTAGGTTGGCAAGTCTTTGTTAATTAAGTCGCTTGTAAAGCATTATACCAAACATAATTTACCAGAGGTTCGAGGCCCGATTACCATTGTTTCAGGTGCCATGCTTCATGTTTTTCTGATATTGCAATAATTTGATTTAATTTAATATTAGGTTGAGCACTGTTCGTTAAATGCTTGATTGATTGCTTGTGTTAGGGAAGCAAAGGCGGGTACAGTTTGTGGAGTGCCCAAATGATATCAATGGTATGATTGATGCTGCAAAGTTTGCTGATTTAGCATTGCTTCTTATAGATGGAAGCTACGGTTTTGAAATGGTGAGACTTGTGACAATTAATTTTGTTATTTTTTCTTCTACTGTTTCCACGTGGATGGCTTAAACTTCAATGGAAATCCTGACGCTAACAAAATGTTGTACCCTTTTGTTTGTTAAAAATGTCTATGAATTTAACTCCTGTCATACATATCAAACAAACACACGTGCTCGTGTGCAGGCACAACACCCACACTCATAGATTTCATTATTATGTATCGGGAGATGACTCTGCTTGAATATTTAATAGGTGGATGTTCTGGATTTCTTGATACATTCTTTATTGGTCTGATTTCTTTTTCAAGGATTTATTGGTCTGATATCTTTTTTCATCAATATGATGTCAAGACATTTATATTATAATATTGTATTGCCTTAATTTCCTTTACAGGAGACATTTGAATTCCTGAATATATTGCAAGTTCATGGGTTCCCAAAGGTTATGGGAGTTCTTACTCACCTTGATAAGTTTAAAGATGTAAAGAAATTGAAGAAAACAAAGCAACACCTCAAACATCGTTTCTGGACTGAAATATACGATGGAGCTAAATTGTTTTATTTATCTGGTCTCATTCATGGAAAGTAAGTAGCCACTTTCTGCACTGGATGATGCAGTCACTTGTGAAAGTTGACAACTGTTATTAGTTGGATTTTTATTTTATTAATTATATTCCCCCTGGTTTGATGAACAGGTATGTCAAACGTGAAATTCACAATCTGGCACGTTTCATATCTGTTATGAAGTTCCATCCTTTATCTTGGCGAACTGCTCATCCATATGTTTTAGTAGATCGTTTTGAAGATGTGACTCCTCCTGAAAAAGTGCGTTTGAATAATAAATGTGATAGAAATGTCACACTGTATGGTTATTTGCGGGGCTGTAACATGAAAAAAGGAACAAAGGTATGTGTTTGACTTATAAAGTTCTTGTCTTATTGCCTTTAGAAATCTATGTATTACAAATGAGTTTAATTGGAAGAAAAGACCATAACTCAGGTTGATGTACGGAGAGTTCCTTTTAGCTCTCCATGAATTCCAAATGCAGGGGTGAAGCCAGAAAATTCTTTTAGTGGGCAACTCCAAACAATAAAATTAGATTAAAAAAATGTTCAACAAAAGAGTTAAAAACTTAAGGGTATTGATTCATAGTAATTTTCATGCAGTACACATACAGTTGTCCCCAGTATATATGTTTTCTTGTTATCAAAGCATCCTAAGAAAATTTTCAGTTGAATATATTTGGGAGAACATATAAATAAATAAACAAACAAATTTGAATAAAAAAATGTGAAATTGTGACATCAATAACGGGTTAATTATATATAATTGTAATAGCAAATTAAAGATGTAAAGAACAATCCATGAAGGATGAAAAAAGGAAACCATTTTAGAATGCGAGCATCCAACCTAGAACCAATTGGCAATGGGTCTAGAGGCCCAAAATAATTTAAACTATTAAGGCAATGCTTACATTTCCAGTGGGATAATACTCTCAGTATGTGGAAAGAGAGGAAAGCTTTGACATCCTTATAACAAACTAGGCTTTGTCGTGACTTTTAGAAGGCGATCTTTAAGTGAAACTCCTTCAAATTTAGCAGTTAAGATGACTTAAATTTTCGGGTTGGTAACTTGGTGCCGCTTCTGTAATAGTCCCCTCTCCGCTAAAATAAAGAAGAAAGAATACATTGGATTATATGATTCATAGATGCATTATCTTGCTGTTTATTTTTTAATGATATATTGTTGTCTGATTTACATTGTGTATCAGATTCATATTGCAGGTGTTGGGGATTACAGTTTAGCTGGTATGACAGGCTTAGCTGATCCTTGCCCTTTACCCTCAGCTGCCAAAAAGAAGGGACTGCGTGATAAGGAAAAACTGTTTTATGCACCCATGTCTGGACTTGGGGATCTCCTGTATGATAAAGATGCTGTCTACATAAACATAAATGACCACTTTGTGCAGTTTTCCAATGTTGATGAAAAGGGCGAAGCAACAAATGAAGGTCCAATTTATTATTATTTATTTTTAATTTTATAATTTTAAAAATTTGTTTTCTTATTCATATTTGTATGTGTGGGTGAGGATTTGAAAGGATACATTCATGTTCAAATATTTGAAAGGATTTGAAAGGATACATTCATTTAGTTTGATTCCATGTTGTTTATCTGGTACAAATATTTGTTTTTCTTAGACATCTTTTGAGTTTTCCTTATATAGGAAAAGTTTCTATTTCTCTTTCTGCAACTGCCACCAATTTTAAAAGTTGATACTCATGTTCCCGTGTAACAGGAAAGCACCAAGATGTGGGTGTGGCTTTGGTTAAATCTCTTCAGAACACAAAATATTCAGTTGATGAAAAGTTAGAGGAGAGCTTCATTAATCTATTTAGTCGGAAGCCTAATTTATTGTCAAAGGCTCAAAGTGATGGAAAAGATACTGATGAATCTAGAGAACATATTGGTAGAATAGAGTCTTTTGAGGAATATCAGTCTGGGGAAGCAA
Organism: Prunus dulcis; assembly: GCF_902201215.1. Classification (NCBI taxonomy): domain Eukaryota; kingdom Viridiplantae; phylum Streptophyta; class Magnoliopsida; order Rosales; family Rosaceae; genus Prunus; species Prunus dulcis. Next base: position 41,116,361 of record NC_047650.1, read on the forward strand.
CCAAAGGTGAAGGTTCTGCTGAAGAAAGTGATGCGGAGGATTTTGACGGTTCAGAATCAGAATCTTCAGATAAGAATGAAGCAGCTCATAAAGATGCATCGGATCATGATGCTACTCTTAAAGATCACCTGAAGGAACATGTTGAGTTTCATGATGGAAGGTCAAGGAGAAAAGTTATCTTTGGAAATGACCTTGATTGTAACGATATGGAGGTGAACAAAGCTAAACTCATCATCTCTGTTGAATAGAACCATGATTTGGAGAAAAATATGTTGTTTGTGTCTGTCTGTCTGACGTTACAGGCAAATATTGAAGTTCACTTGCTGAGGCTTGTACACATTAAACAGCTCTGATTTTTTCGCCACTTTGGTTATTAGAGTTATAAGATAACTTCAGTAACTTTTGAATTTAATAATTTAATCTTCTATTTAATTTCTTATTTTTTACTTTATTTCATGTCTGATCCTCATGGATTACTTGGTCATGATTTTCTGATACTAAACATGTACATTCTGAATTGAACTTCTGATAAATGCATAATAGATGTTATACTTATTAATACTTCTCCTAGTTGTCATATCTTCTTCACCTTTCAGCTTATGGATATGAATATAAATAGCGAAAACCAGAAATGTGTATACATTTAGCATCCATGATCTAGTTAATAATACTCATGTTCTACGCATATTCTTCGATTATAGGATTCAGATTTAGAGGCTGAAGATGACGGCAATGACAACAATGAGGATGATATTCATGCATCTTCTGGTTCAGAGTCTTCAGAGGAAGATGAAGATATTCATGAAACAGACGGTAAATTTAAATTTGCAATTTTTGTTGTTGTAATATTCTTATGTTCTGAGCAAGAAGAACTATGCTTATCTTTTGTATTAGATACAACGTTTTTGGGTGAACGGTCCTATATTATGTATGTTGATAAAAACTCAGATTTATAAGAAAATGGTATCTAACTGAAAATGTCATCCATCAATTGCTTACATATTTTCATGTCTCAATTCTTAGATGAGATGGGAAACATTGCAAAGTGGAAAGAATCTTTGGTAGAAAGGACTTCCTCAAGACAAATTATTAACCTTATGCAACTTGTATATGGGAAATCTACATCGACACAAGCAACTTCTATCAATGAAGAACATGATGGTAGTGCAGATGATGAAAGTGATGGAGATGACTTTTTTAAGCCAAAAGGAGAAGGAAACAAGGTTTGTTTGAGACACTGCTTGTTTATATCTCACAGTAAGAGGTGCATGCTTTAACATCAAAGGGATTTATATATCTTTCCAATCTCAAATAAATTATTGGGATAACCTCCATAACTGAAGTGAGCGCTGTCATATTATCATTTTTGTTCGTTTATTCCAGAAACATGGAGGAATAGAAGGCGGAAATTGGAATGTCGAGGACTGTTCCAAATTCACAAATTATTCGAATCTCAAAGACTGGAAAGAAGAAAAGCTTAGGGAGGGTATTCGTGATCGTTTTGTTACTGGTGATTGGTCGAAAGCTTCTCAAAGAAATCAAGCTGCTGAGGCTAAAGTTGAAGATGATGACGCTGTGTATGGTGACTTTGAAGATTTAGAAACTGGGGAGAAGCATGATGGGAATCATTCCAGTGATACAAGCAATGATGCAAACCACAAGGAAGATGATTTGGCCAAAGAGGAGAGGAGGCTGAAAAAGCTTGCTCTTCGTGCAAAGTTTGATGCTCAATATCCTTTTCACTAAAAATATTTTCTTTATATACTTTTCAAAGAATTGCATATTGCTTTTCCACCATAAAAACCAAGGAAGAATTTTGTTGATTGTTTTTTCTTCTGAGTTTGGAATTGGATTAAGCTGGGATAGTTTCTTGGTTATATATTGCATTTGTCCATATATGACGCTCTAATAGTAATTCTGTGTGTATGTGAGCGTTTTTATTTTCGGTTTGGTCGTATGTACTGTGTTGCATTGGTAGATAAATTCTGAAATTACTTTTGTGCCCTTAATTTGATATACGTTTGATGGAGCTGAGTCATCTGAAGAGGAGCTTGAGAATAAACACGAAGGCAAATTTGGTAGAGATCAATCCAAAGAAAGTGGCTATTTTGACAAGGTAAACTTTCTCGCGTATTTAAGATTGTTTTGTGCAGTCCAAGGTAGTGGGATCTCATGCCTGGTTCTTCCAGCTGAAGGATGAGATTGAACTTCGGAAGCAAATGAATATAGCTGAACTCAATGACCTGGATGAGGCCACCCGATTAGAGATAGAGGGTTTCCGGACTGGGACTTACCTAAGGTTGGAGGTTCATGATGTCCCTTATGAGATGGTTGAATATTTTGACCCCTGCCATCCTATTTTGGTTGGAGGAATTGGTCTTGGTGAAGAAAATGTTGGACACATGCAGGTTAGTGTACATTAGAAATATTCACATTTTACTTTTTGTTTGTTTGTTTTGTTTTATACTAGTCCTCCCTGCTGCACGTGTAAGATAGCTCCCCTATTTTATCATACTGAATAGTCAATGGGTGGTCGTATTTTAATCAAACTATTATATTATTCATAGGGCCTTTTTAGACAATTAGACAACTTAGACACAAAAAAAGTATTGGGTGAAATAAATGATTTAAAAGGTGCAGGCGTCCACGATTTCGCGTCGAGGCGCCTCTGGTGGCACGATTTACAGTTGAGGCGCTGTTGAGGCGCTGTTGAGGCGCACTGGAGCGTATGTGAGGCGTGCGGCGATGCTTGTGAGGAGGGAGAGAGGAAGGAGAAGATAACTCGGTGCTGTGCAACCGCAAAGAAGATGATGATCTGGCTTAATTTTTTTTTTTTATATAACTAACGATGTTGTTGGCATAAAACAGGTTTTGTAAATGAGGCTTAAGCATAGTATTAAAATGGGCTTTGGGTCTTAAGCAAATAGTATTAAAATGGGCTTTTTGGGAAAAAAAGGGCATTTCTTTTAAACTAGCATGTGAGGCCTAAGCCCAATAACTGAAACAAGCTATACAGGGCCTAGAAAAATATAAAGAACCAGAAAAGAAAGCCCAAGGATGCTATACTATATTTATAATTTTATATTTAATATATGTTTATATATTTATCATTTAATAATTTTGAAAAAGAAAACCCAAAAGGCTTATGCCCCAACGCTGCGAGGCGCCTCGCAAGGCTCTCAGTAAAACACATTGCTTTACGCCTTCGCGTTTTAAAACATTGGGTGAAATACAGTGACACCCTAACTGGAGCTCACTTTATATTATAGATAGATGGATAGCAATGATAGGCTATTATATTATTAACCACTGGTGTTGCTACCAATTCTTTTGTGAATTTGAAATTGCATTATTGTTTAACTTTGCCATTTGAAATTTACTGAAAACTAGCACTTACTGCTCTTATTAACTTGTTACATTAATTTTCACTTTCAAAGCAAATGACTTGTCATTTACTCTACGTGTCCCAATTATATTTACAATATGATAAAGCTTGAAGTGAGTGAAGGCTGTTTCTCTGATAGATGCAAACCAATGTACAGATCAAACTAATGGATTCCTAATGATTTCTACTCATAGAAAGAGCCAGATTAGAATTTTGTTGCCTCATTTACTTTAACATGACATGTAGGAGCTAGAAGTTAAAACATGTTGAGGTCATAATTGGCAGTCTCTCTTGGTGATAGCTAGCTTATTCCTTCATTGCACATGATCCCCTATGGGCTCAATGTTCTTGCATATTTGAAGAATTCTTATCTCATCAGATGTCTTGTTCCCTTTATCCCAGGCCAGGTTAAAGCGGCATAGGTGGCACAAGAAAGTACTTAAGACTAGCGATCCTATTATTGTTTCTATCGGGTGGAGGCGGTACCAAACAATACCTGTTTATGCTATTGAAGATCGTAATGGAAGGCATCGCATGCTTAAGTACACTCCTGAACACATGCATTCCCTTGCAATGTTTTGGGGCCCTCTTGCCCCTCCTAATACTGGTGTGGTTGCTTTCCAGAATTTATCAAACAATCAGGTTTGACATGTTTCTTTCGTTTCTTCTTTTTTTTTTTTTTTTTTTTTTTTTCCTTTTACTCGTTTATGTTTATGTTTCCTTACCGTTTCTCTTTATGTTTCTTAAAATCCCTTCGAAATTTTTAGGATTGGCATAGGGAAAGCTTTGAATATTTTCCATTAGAGATTTATCTAATGAGGACTAAGTTGAGGATCACACGTGAGGCCCACTTTTCAATGAGATCTAAAGGGAACGGTTTAAACCATGGAATTACTAAATGGTGTTCCAATCTGATCTGCAGACCACTTTGTAAATCAATAATTGTGTTTCCTTTTATTTCTTAAATTCTATATTAAGTGTTATTTTAAAAAATATTTTTCTTAGGGTGTGTACTGAGCCTTTTGGTCAAAGAGTCTACTTTCAGTGCCACCTCTATCTTTCCCATGCATGCGTTATTTATTTATGTCTTTTCATTTAACTTTTTTGAATTTTATGTTTTTACCTTTTTCTTCATTCCTAAGCTACATTCGTTGGTCTGGCAGGTGCAGTTTAGGATCACAGCAACTGCTGTTGTGCTTGAGTTCAACCACGCATCACGAATAGTGAAGAAACTCAAACTAGTTGGTCACCCCTGCAAGATCTTCAAGAACACTGCACTTGTAAAAGATATGTTTACGTCAGATCTTGAAATAGCTCGATTTGAAGGAGCTGCTGTTCGAACTGTCAGTGGCATTCGGGGGCAGGTGAAAAAGGTATGCTGGTTTGATGTTTACGTCATATATTGTTTGCGTGCAGTTTTTATTTGTCCATGTGGATTTTGCCAGTTTAATATTCATTCTGGCAATTAAACTCTTGAGCTGGTGTTGTTACTGCATAGTGCATATATATAGGTAACAGAAACATGTGTATTAGCATCCTTCATTGTAATTAAAGTTCTGAGCATGGATAGGCATATTTCCTCATATGACCCATGATGCTAATTTAATTTACTTTGAATAATTTTAATCTTGACAGGCTGCAAAAGAAGAAATTGGTAACCAACCGAAAAAGATGGGTGGACAACCAAAAGAAGGGATAGCTAGGTGCACCTTTGAGGATAAAATTAAGATGAGTGACATTGTTTTTTTGCGTGCTTGGACCCAAGTTGAAGTTCCTCAGTTTTACAACCCATTGACGACATCGCTGCAACCTCGTGATAAGACCTGGCAAGGGATGAAAACTACTGCTGAATTGAGGAGAGAACATAATATTCCTATTCCTGTTAACAAAGATTCACTTTACAAGGTAATCAATGATATGAGGGACTCACAGTGAGGCTGCTTATTGCAGTGGTACATGGTTTCTCTCAATTCTGCCCCGGCAGTACTGCTTGTTTTCTTTCTTCAGTTTTTGTGTGTTATCCAACGGTACTTAATTTCATGTTCTTGTGTCAACAGCCCATTGAAAGGAAGCTGAAGAAGTTCAACCCCTTGGTGATTCCTAAGTCATTGCAGGCTGCTTTACCATTTGCTTCAAAGCCTAAGGATATACCCAGTAGAGGAAGGCCACTTCTTGAAAATAGAAGAGCTGTTGTCATGGAACCTCATGAACGGAAAGTTCATGCTCTTGTTCAACATCTTCGATTAATTAGAAATGAGAAGGTATGCACCTTAAGACAATTATTGTGTTTGAACCATCGTGCCAAGTGCATAATTGATGGTTAAATTTGTTGGAGAGCCAAATTGGGTAATGCACAGCCACACTTAGAGAGACCCCACACTGATAGAGGCACTCCAAAAAGATTAATTTACCTTCCAAGATCTTGATGGAGGACTTTTTCTATGGTTACAAATTAACTTTGTTTGGCAATCGGTTGCTGGTTGGAAATGTTTGTTTGAATAGCCGCAGTAAATTTAAATTGGGGGAGGATTGCTTTTGAGTTTTGACACATGGAACTTGCATAAACACCTTTGAGGAAAACCTCAGACTCTTTCTGGAGAGTGACACCAATTTTAATTTATATTAATTTATATTTATTCTGGAGAAAACTTGTAGGGCTAGTCTAGAGTGCAATCATGCTATGAGGACCTTATTTGTCTTTTTTGTTATGTTGCCCTTACACGGTTACACCAGAGCGCACACACAGCTGCTATTTTATGGTGTGACAATATTATGCTGGAGAGTGTCCCTTATCATCACCCTATTATTTTTTAAAGTATTTTAACTTCACTTTGGCTCTTGCAGATAAAGAAGCGCAAGCTAAAGGATGATAAAAAAAGGAAAGAAATTGAAGTGCAGAAAGCCAAAGAAGAGCAATTGTCGAAAAAGCGCCAGAGAGAAGAACGACGAGAGAGATATCGGGAGCAAGACAAACTGAAGAAAAAAATCAGGAGAAATGCAGAGGACTGATGGATGCACAAACTTTTGCCTACTGTTTCTGTGTCTTGAGGAAACTAGGTCAGTGTGCTGCCGGAAAAGAAAACGCAGTAGATACTCTAGGATTTGATACTCTCAGAAACATGACCTCAGGAATTGCTGAGATCAAAACGACTTGTGGGTATTGTCAATATGCAATTTGTATTCATAACCTTCAACATGTATCATATGTTCATTCTTTGGCATCAGAGTACGTGGTTTTTTAGGTACATTGGATTGGATGAGACCATGAAATTAAAATGTCATTTTATATCGTAGGGTTCAAATAGCTACATTTATAGAAAGCTTTGATGCAATTAAATACAATACATGTTAGACCTGATCTACTTTTATTCTTATCAGCTGGTCTAGTGGCATTTACTGACTGGAGAACACTTTGGGTGAGGCTGCCGCGCACAGAAACACTCGATACAAATATTAGCCAACACAGAAACATAATATACCAAACCAAATGACAAGTTTCATTCCACCGAAAAAAAAATGACAACTTTTTTTCACTTTTATTTTCTATCTACTTATACATATAGTGGAAGAATGGTAACAATACGAATAAGCAGATTAAGATCCAAGTATGTTCAAGCTTCCTTGGGCTGCAGGAAACTTAAGCAGTAGTTTCAAGAAATGGATAATCAGTGTAACCAATAACCGGATCAGATGTATAGAATGTCTCTCGGTTATACTTATTTAGAGGAGCATTAAGCTCAAATCTCTTGGGCAAATCTGGATTAGCCAAGAACAAACGTCCATAAGCAATAAGATCTGCACGACCCTCTGCCACAGCATTGTTCCCATCTTCCCTGTCAAAACCACCAGCAGCAATGAAGGTGCCTTTAAAAGCTTCTCTCATGGGCAGAAGACTGTAAGGGGTTTCACTTTTGTCTCCAATTGTCTTCATTCTTGGCTCAACCACATGGCAGTACAGGATCCCGTATTTGTTCAAGGATTTGGCCATATAAAGGCCTAATGCTTTCGGATTCGAATCCCCTGATTCCATATAGTCTGCAAAAGGAGATAATCTTATTCCAACTTTATCTGCTCCTATCTCATTAGCAACAGCTTCAACAATTTCCAAAGCGAACCGGCAACGATTCTCCAGCGATCCACCATATTCATCTGTTCGATCGTTCACTTGGTCTTTCATAAACTGATCAATCAGGTAGCCATGCGCCCCATGAATTTCAACCCCATCAAAGCCTATATATCAGACAAGCATTTTCCATTCAGCGAAGATGTTACAAAGTTAAAATTAGACCAAACTGAATCATATGATTACAAAGTTAAAACATTAAACAATATGAGACTCTAAACCAACACAATTCAATTCAAGAATCAATCTGGCGTGATTTTCGTTAATAGCTACATTTGGCTTATGAATTATGTTCCATTTTTATTTCTTGCAAATCTTATTTTATATTTACCAGCTTCAATAGCATTCCTTGCAGCAAGTCTAAAATCATTGACAATTTGTGGAATCTCATCTGTCCTTAATCGTCTTGGAGGTGTGTATTCAGCAAGAGCAACGCCATTAGTTAGTACTTGTGAGGTTAGTGGCTTGTCAGTAGAAGAGATTGGAGTTTGTCCCCTTGGCTGGAAACCTGCAAGCAAAGAGAGAGAGCCAGAGACAGAAACAGAATCACAATCTGAGCTCAATACATTATGGTCATGAAAAATCAGATTCCTGATGCTTCAATGGTCTAATTGCTCATAAGTCTTTCTATTATAGAAGTGAAGTCATAAAGGTGAAAGACAGAAACGCACCGCTATTTGAAACCCTCCCCGGATGCATAATCTGACAGAAGAAGACACCGCCTTTAGCATGAACAGCATCAACAATCGGTTTCCAAGCTTCAACTTGCTCCGTTGTCCATAAACCAGGATTATTCACCCACCTTGAGATATTAAATTTATGTAATTAATTTCATTGAAAAAACCAAACGTAAAAGAAAATGCAAAGCTACTCTTCTTAAAATTACCCTTGATCTGTGTCAGAAACAAAAGTGGCTTCAGCTATGAGAAGACCCCCTTGAGACGTTCTCTGAGAGTAGTATAAGATGGCATGTGGCTGTGGAATATTATTGTATGATCTCATTCTAGCCAGTGGTGGTAAAACAATTCTGGAAATGGCAGAGAAAATAAATTAGAGATACAATAGAGTAAAAGAAGATGACATGTGGATGAGAAACAAATTACAAATATAAGCATCAATCTTTCCTGGTAGTAAACTATCACAGCTATATAACTACATCACCTGTGATAGCTTTAAAAGAGAACAACATAACTAGCCCCGGCAAATAATTATCCTAAATATTTAAGAAAAATAAGCAAGAGATAAACCATTATGAAATGATCAAGGCAGAAAGGACAATAAAATGCATGGTGAAAGAAACTGCTGATATAGGTAAACAACTTCATTTGGCAAGACATAAGAAGTAAAATTCTTTTTCTTGTTAGCCAACTCGGATTTTCCACAAACGCCTGCTTCTGACTTCTAAGGGGACTAAACTGTTCGTGTAGGTGGGGCAAGCTCCTAGCAAGGTTCAAGAAATCCTTGTCGGAAGAGGTGGAGTTGCGCGGACTGTGCCATCTTTGAAAAGTGAGAGTGTTGTAATGGGCGGGTTACCTTGACTTAGATCTCTACAAGATGGAGATCGTTGGTGTAAGTGGCTAAATACAAGTCATGATGTGTAAGTTTCACATTGGAGAATACTCTCCTAATTGTACCTAAGTGGTTAAGGTCGGGACAATACATGGTGTGGACAAGTAGTGGACTCCTAATTGGCATGGTGGTACCAACAAACCCATTTTAAGCAGAACAAGGTCATGCCATGGCCAATTGGTGCGACAACAAAATGACCCAAGATACAGATTTAGAAAAACAGATCGCCAGCTCGCAGCAATATCTAATCAATAATGCAATGTACAAGAGATTTAAGTACCTATGAGAAAGGTTGAACTTTCCCATTTTGTAAGGAGTAAGGAGAGGAACTGTGGGAGGTTGAGCAGGCATGTTATCTTGCACTTGGCCTCTGCGTTGTGGTTTTTTTCTTTTTTGCTTTGGAAATGAATGGAAGACCCCAATTGGGGTTTTATACATTTAGTAGGAACCCAAAGACAAGACATTGAGACTTTTGATGATGTTTGCAATTACGTGCTTGTTATTGAAATTACATCTGAATCACACTTTTCAAGCTCTTTAGGTCCGGGTTGTTATTGAAATTACATTACTAATAGTTGTTAGAAGTACAAATAAATCAGCACCCACGTAAATACGAACGTCATTAAACAGGTCATTGTGGGGCTACGTATGTAGTGACTTGTGATTATTTGGATGCTTGAATTTCCTTATGTCTTCTTGAATGAATTGTGTTGCAATAGAAAAGACGCATCATTCTTTTACTTGAAGCGGTGGCTGCTTGGACAAAGTTTGATGCAGACCCGAAGTCACAAGGCTAGCTTCAATAGGTGGCTTGAACAAATCAAGGTCAAACCATTGGGACCCTTTTGAATATCTGTCTCCAAGTCAAAACTCACTACTTGGATTCCAAATTTAAATTTGCTGCTGCACTCCTGGGATGATTCAAATGCACAACAAGATGAAAAGTGGTTTTAAACAGAAGAAGAAGATTTGGGTTCTGCCCGTTAAGAGAATAAACACATTGAATTTGAGTTTTTATAAAAAAATAACACAAATTTACCTCTTATTTTCATAATTGTTAGTTTTTAAGAAGGCTTAAATGTTAAAATAGTCCACGTGTTTTACTCATTTGGTCAATTTAGTCCGTGTTTTCAATTTGGCCAATTTGTTCAATTTACCCATTTGGTCAATTTAGTCCCGTGTTTTCTATCTAATTATAAATGTAGTGGAAGAATGGTAACAATACAAATAAGCAGATTAATATCTAAGTACGTTCAAGCTTCCTTGGGCTGCAGGAAACTTAAGCAGTAGTTTCAAGAAATGGATAGATAATCAGTGCAACCAATAACCGGATCAGATGTATAGAATGTCTCTCGGTTGTACTTATTTAGAGGAGCATTAAGCTCAAATCTCTTGGGCAAATCTGGATTAGCCAAGAACAAACGTCCATAAGCAATAAGATCTGCACGACCCTCTGCCACAGCATTGTTCCCATCTTCCCTGTCAAAACCACCAGCAGCAATGAAGGTGCCTGTAAAAGCTTCTCTCATGGGCAGAAGACTGTAAGGGGTTTCACTTTTGTCTCCAACTGTCTTCATTCTTGGCTCAACCACATGGCAGTACAGGATCCCGTATTTGTTCAAGGATTTGGCCATATAAATGCCTAATGCTTTCGGATTCGAATCCCCTGATTCCATATAGTCTGCAAATGGAGATAATCTAATTCCAACTTTATCTGCTCCTATCTCATTAGCAACAGCTTCAACGATTTCCAGATCAAACCGGCAACGATTCTCCAGCGATCCACCATATTCATCTGTTCGATCGTTCACTTGATCTTTCATAAACTGATCAATCAGGTAGCCATGCGCCCCATGAATTTCAACCCCATCAAAGCCTACATATCAGACAAGCATTTTCCATGCAGCGAAGATATGTTACAAATTCAGTTAAAATTAGACAAAACTGAATCATATGATTACAAAGTTAAAACATTAAACAATATGAGACTTAAAACCAACACAATTCAATGCAAGACTCAATCTGGCGTGATTTTCTTTAATAGCTACATTTGGCTTATGAATTATGTTCCATTTATATTTACCAGCTTCGATAGCATTCCTTGCAGCAAGTCTCAAATCATTGACAATTTGTGGAATCTCATCTGTCCTTAATCGTCTTGGAGGTGTGTATTCAGCAACAGCAACGCCATTAGTTAGTATTTGTGAGGTTAGTGGCTTTTCAGTAGAAGAGATTGGAGCTTGCCCCTTTGGCTGGAAACCTGCAGAGACAGAGACAGAAACAGAATCACAATCTGAGCTCAATACATTATGTTCATGAAAAATCAGCTTCCTGATGCTTCAATGGTCTAATTGCTCATAAGTCTTTCTATTATAGAAGTGAAGTCATAAAGGTGGAAGACAGAAACGCACCACTATGTGAAACCCTCCCCGGATGCCAAATCTGACAGAAGAAGACACCGCCTTTAGCGTGGACAGCATCAACAATCGGTTTCCAGGCTTCAACTTGCTCCCTTGTCCATAAACCAGGATTAAGCACCCACCTTGAGATATTAAATTTATGTAATTAATTTCATTTAAAAAACCAAACGTAAAAAAAAAAAAAAAGGAAAGCTACTCTTCTTAAAATTACCCTTGATCTGCATCAGAAACAAGAGTGGCTTCAGCTATGAGAAGACCCCCTTGAGATGTTCTCTGAGAGTAGTATAAGATGCTGGCATGTGGCTGTGGAACAGTACTGTATATTTTGACTGATTTATTCACTTAGGTTTCTGTTTGCTTATAAGTAGTCTTTTAATTTATGTTTCCGGCTTATAGGTATCACGATTTATCACTAAGTTTTTTCCATTGCTAATAATAACACTCTTTACCTGTATGTTTCATATGGGTGCTTGCTTGAGTAATTGGTATAATACGTGGATTTTCACTGTCATGAATTAAATTAAATTTTATCCATATATTAGGTAAATATTACCAAGGAAAGAATTGAAAATTTAAATTATGAAATTCAATTACGAGAAAATAATGCATTAAATTTAGATTTTCAATGTGTTTTCTTTATTTACCCCAATGGGTAAATCGACACAACAAAAAGATAATAAAAGTCAAAGGACTTATATCTAAAACAAAAAACGCATGGACTAAATTCAATAACAGCTAATCATTTTGGACTTAAATCTAAGAACCCCTTATATTTTCTACTCAAAGGTTCTTAAGGGGAGCTTCAAGCGTTTATCAACACTTCTACTCTACACCATTTAAGAAAAATATACTTGTAAGTGTCCAAAGTTGTTATTGTCATAATTATTGCTAGAGTGATTCTCTTGCATTTCCTATTGGAAATGGCAAGATGGTACACTAGTTTTAGAGGCATAGCCATGCGGCTATACTTTTTAAATATCCGTTTGGCTATACTCTTTAATGTATCCAGGGTTTAACTCTGATAATCCTTTTCCATGTAAACAAACAAAAAAAATTGCAAAATCAGAAACACAGAGCAAGCCTGTGCCAGGTTTTCGAGTAATGTTTGAAAAATCCGCCTAGGCACTAGGCGGGAGGACACCGACAAGCCTGTGCCAGGTTTTCGAGTAATGTTTGAAAAATCCGCCTAGGCACTAGGCGGGAGGACACCGACGCCAAAGAGTTAGGCGGCGCC
>NC_047650.1:41129191-41158290 GCF_902201215.1 Prunus dulcis
CAATTCTTGTCATTAAGTAGATCTACCGGCGTAGGATAAGAAAATCAAAGAAAAAAATTGTAAACAAAAATTCTTATTAAGACGACGGTTTAAATTAAAGTTACGACGTATAAAATGAATAAATACGACGTTAAATATTTAAAGATAACGTCGTAGAACTATACGAGAATGGCGTCGATATATTTATATTTTCCGTCGTTGTAAATTATTTTAATACGGCGATATTTTGTATTTTAAAGCCGTGGATTTGTTTGTAATTATCCGGCGTCTTATACGAAAACCTCGTCGTGTTATTTTATGAGTAAAAACGGCGGCTTTTATTGAAATCGTCGTTTTTACTTTCTACGTCGGTCGATTCATAACTTCTGCCGTCCTTTGTTGGCTTTGATTTTACACTGCTGAAATCTGTTTCAAATAGGCGTCGGTTGTTTAATTAGGTACGTCGTTGTTTTTGAACAGCCATTTGAATCTCCATTTTTAGTTGTCTAAGGTGGTATAACACGACGGTGTTTTTAGAACCGTCGTCTTTTTAAAAACCACGACGGTTTTCACTTGGACCGTCGTTATTTTCTGGTCGTCTTTTTCACTTTTTGTAGTAGTGAAAGCATTTTCCCTTTTATTTTTTCAATACTCTGCACCTCTCTATTTTTTGCTGTTAAAGTTCAGAACGCCTATCATTTACATTTTTCTAGATGCAAAGTGGCATATAGTTTTCAACTTCAATTGGCAATGATCCTCTTGTACTTAAATATGGTGGTGAAGACACAAGTTAAAAGCCTTTCGTTTTGATTACTGTCCTTAGTATTTGATTTAATAAGCATAGTTTTCTACAGATGTTTAATCCAGCTTACTATGGCTTGGACAATTCTGAACCTAGGTTCTCAGTAACCAAAGAAAGATATATTATCAGTAGATACATTGGACCTTAAGGTGTATATATTTATAGATAGTTTTTAAAAAGTATCAATACATTGGACCTTAAGGTGTATATCAGTAAATATTCAAATATATTTACAAAGTATACAAAGTAGAACCGAGCGGGTATACTATTTAAATATATATTTCCTTCTTTATGTATTTGAGTGAGATTGAGTTGTAGTTGTGAGTTGAGTCTCTTTCCCTCTCCCACATATATTTCTCATACTCTAACCCTAGAAGGAAGGGGTTAAAAAGAGTAAATACCATGACTTTTTTTAGGACATGGAAATTTAGATTCAGAACGCATTCAAGCAATTTTATACTCTGAAATTCAATATTCTTTGATCCACAAAAAGTTGGTGGATCCCTTTTGGTATTGTATTTATGGGTTTAACCCCTATTATTTCTTATTCTTGTCCAAAATAATTGAAGAAAAAACTCCAGCAGAATGAGCTAAAGTGGTATTTTAGCCCCAACATTTGAAAAAAAAGTGTATATTTAAAGAGTATAGCCGTGCGTCGATATGATTCAAAAATTTAAATTAAAAAAAAAAAGAATACAGCCGAGCGGCTATAGTCATAAAAAATAAAAAAGAGTAAAGCCGCCCGGCTATACTCGTTAAAAATAAAAATAATATGCTCTAATATAGCAAAGGATATAACCAAGCTGCTATAAGCTTTATAAAAATAAAAATAAATAAAAAAAGTCTAGCTGCTAGTGCCTGATTATAATGTAAATGTCTAGCAGCTAGTGCGTGATTAAATAAAAGTTTAGCCGCTAGTGAATGGGACATTCATAATGTAATACTAGAATAATTATAAGGAGGTTGCTACTAGCTTGTGCCTGATTATTCATTGCAAATCAGTTCCTTCATCTGCTTATCTTTCAAGGCCATATGACTCATCATACCCTATTCATTTACAATATACACATTTAAGGTCTTATTTATTAAGCATAAACTCGAGCGAGCCTTATTATTTATTATCATAAATCTCTGCACTCAAAATATTATGCATAAATTGAGTCAATACTCTTTTTTCTTTTTCTTTTTTCCCAAGTTTTGAGTTGATACTCAATTTCTTGGTAACCAATGCCTCCCATTTATAGGTGCTGGAGGATAAGCAAAGATAAGTCTTTGGCCTTTAATACTAGCAGGTAAGAAGTTGGCGGTTGAGTGTTAAATATAGTTTTTAATGATGGATGGTGAGATGGTAGAAGCTAGGTTTTAATGCTTGTGGAAGAGACGTGGGTAGCTCTAGTTTTGATGCTGGTAGAAGAGGCTGGTTGTTCTCTTTGCTTACTCGTGTAATTGGGCTCATGAAAGTGGGCCTGAGTTTTGGTGGCCCTAAGCAGACCAAAACTTCCACTCTTTGACCCCTCAACGGGCCTTATAGACACTTGTAACCATGCACAACAAAACCTGCTCAGCAAGCCTCATGCATGTCTCTAGCATGGGCCTACTTAAGTGTGTTGGATGGTTTAACATTGAAAAATGTATTAGCTTGCACATAGTTATTTGAAATTTGCTTGTTATGACATGCACACTATTTGATCATGTATGAAAAAATATTCGTATATTCATTTGGGAATAAATTCCTGAAATACAGCTTTGATTAGCATGTGACAACTTTTGGACGTTATATATTGGGCTTTGAATATTCTTGGGCTTCTCTTGACATTTTGGGCCTCAATAATAGGGAAAAATCTCTAGTTTTGTTTCAACAGCTGGTGAAATGATCTGTGTATACTAACTGAGATGTTATATTTTTAGAAAAGTTTATATAAATCCAAATTTTCATTGTGAAGTTGGGTTTAATCCTCGGATTTGGCGACTTTGATACAAGTCCTTTGACTTTTGTGCCACATAGGATTATGTGATAATATTTATCCACTTATGACGTTCATCATTGAACAAAAAAGGAAAATATCGCAAACACATCCCAGAGAGCATTTAAATAAAAACCTCTATCTCCTTCTCCTTCCAACCTACTGTGCCGCCCCACTATGCCAACCCCCCTCTCTCACCCCTCCCTCACTGTGCCAAACATAAAGCTTCCAAAAGAAAATCCGTAGCAAAAATGTAAACTAAATATCATGGTATTTCCTAAGATGCACTACTTCTTTTATGAACAATCAGTTTCATACCCCAAGAACTGTTCTCCCACTTCTTCTTCACGTCAACAGCCTTCATTGCAGCAAGCAATTCCTTTTTCTTGGGGACCATTTTAATGTTAATTTTGATGTAAGATACGGAAAGTCTCTTGAAATTCATTTGGCATAGCAAGGTGCTTGGTGGATGACTGCATGTCTATTTTGGCTCAATTTGCTCGAGCCTTTTTTTTGCATGTTTTTGGGGAAGCAAATACGGTAGCACATCATTCAGCACATGACTTATTGGTAACAAATTTTATTTTTGTTCACCCTATGGTAGAGGTATATTACATACTCTTGTAGATATATTATCATATGGTGTAGGTATATTGTTATCTTGCCTATTGCATAGGAATATATATGTATTTTTCGTATTTTCGACAACGTATAATAGTATTTTATGTACCATTTTTTTATTAGGTAGCATACAATTTTTATTTGTCTATTTTTGTATCTAAATTATACGTGGTCTTCTTATTTATGTTCCTAACTTATAGGTAGTCTTTTAATTTATGTTCCTGACTTATATGTAACATCACTAAGTTTTTTCATTGCTAATAATAACAATCTTTACCTTTATGTTAGGTACATAATTTCATGTGGGTGCTTGCCTGAGTAATTGGTATAATATGTGGATTTTCACTGTCATGAATTAAATTAAATTTTATCCATATATGAGGTAAATATTACCAAGGAAAGAATTGAAAATTTAAATTATGAAATTCAATTATGAGGAAATAATGCATTAAATTTAGATTTTCAATGTGTTTTCTTTATTTACCCCAATGGATAAATCGATACAACAAAAAGGTAATAAAAGTCAAAGGACTTACATCTAAAACCAAAAATGCGTGGACTATATTCAATGACAACTAATCATTTTGGATCTAAGAACCCCTTATATTTTCCACTCAAAGGTTCTTAAAGGGAGCTTCAAGCATTGATCAACACTTCTACTCAACACCATTTAAGAAAAATATACTTGTAAAGTGTCCAAAGTTGTTATTGTCATAATTATTGCTAGAGTGATTGTCTTGCATTTCCTATAGGAAATGGCAAGATGGTACCTGTAACACTAGTTTTAGAGGCATAGCTGTGCGCCTATAATTTTTAAATATATTTGAATATTTTAAAGGTATAGCCGGTCGGCTATACTCTTTAATGTATCCAGAGTTTAGCTCTGATAATCCTTTTCCATGTAACAAACAAAAAAATTGCAAAATCAGAAACGTACGTAAATTGGACGCCATGGTAGCCACGGATAGAGGACTCGAACTCGTCACTACGAACGTCTAGGGCACAGAGCAAGCCCGTGCCAGGTTTCGATCAGTGTTCGAAAAATCGGCCTTGGCACTAGGCTGGAGGACACCGACTCCAGCGAGTTAGGCGGCCTGGAAGGATCTAGGCGGCGCCATTGTGGCCTGGAAGGATCTAGGCGGCCTGGGCAGATCTAGGCGGCTCCTAGGCGGCCTGGGCGGATCTAGGCGGCGCCTAGGCGGCCTGGGAGGATCTAGGCGGCCTGGGAGGATCTAGGTGGCCTGGGCGGGTCGTGTCCATAGTTACAATCAACTTAGGCATGCATAGTTTTCCAAAAATTTACAGGCAGTAAAACAGAGAAAAGACGCGAATCATGGAGTTACCAATCCTTCGATCTGAACAACTCTGAGGGGGGAAGCAACCTCTTCTGTCGCTGCCACCTGAAGAAAGGATCTTGCCACCGCTGTACAACCAACAAAACTAAACTAAATTTTCACAAAGAAGAAACACAAACGCGTTCAAATTTACAGATAAAAATACAGATAGAGAATTGTACGAAAGGGTTGCAACGAGTAATTTCACGGAGAGAGCAAAAGAAGAGAAGAGAGACAGAGCAATAGTATAAGATGGGAAGCTTTGTCTCTCACGGGTGCGGAGGAACCTCTGTGTATGGTGAATGTGAAGATGATTGCTAAACCCTAGTTGTCGAAGGACTGGAAAATTGGGCCTCGCTCACCCATGCCTTTCTGCTTTATTGATTTCTTTCTAGTATTCGAAGCCTAATGTTACTGTCTAATAAAGTCACTTAGAAAATCCTTGCATCTCTGCTCTGCAACTACATGCCTATAAATTTTTTTATTTATTTAACTATTTTGACTGTACAAGTGGAATAGCACTGTAGGGGTGGACGCTACTTTAGACTATGTGAATGAGTTTGATATTGAGGAGGAGGTTTTCTTTTGGGTGGAGTGGGGAGCAAGCAAATTTTAACAATTCTGAGCTGGGATTTTAGGTTTTTATTTACATGCATCAAGTTTTAATATTTGTAGTATGTAGTGGTTGGATTTTACATGCATAATCTTGCGTTTTAATTATCTGTGAATGTGTGAAGTGGGTGAACAAAGGCCGTTCTTCGTAACTTCGGCCATAGTTTTTTTCTTACACAGAATCCAATAAACTATTTTAATCCAATTCGTGCGTATTGTTTAATTATGTGAAAGTTTTCAAATTTTCTGAGAGGTTCATGTTTGTTGCAGGTTGGTGACATCATTAGCAGGTTTGAGAAGAAGGGCTTCTATTTGAAAGGTAATTTCCAACCAACGATGTTTGATCTTGTATGATTATGTGCACTTTGATAATTTGTGACAACCCTATTTAACAAGCCTTTCCTGTTTTATAATGATTATCAACTTGACTTACAGACAAAAACTTTCGGACATCAAATTTGATGTATGGCTTACAGTTCTGTGTTAATTATACTACAATAAGTTTTTTGGGATGCTTAGCTAAATTTGGATGTGTAACTTATCAGGAATTTCTTCCCAATAAGTGTTTTTTTTTTTTTTTTTTTTTCCTGGTATCTGTTCAGTATTGAAGTTCATCCATATGGATCGTCCTTTTGCTGAGAAACACTTGAGGACTTGTTTGCAAAGCCCTTTTTCAGTGGATTGGTTGATTATATTATTTCTGGTCCCGTTGTTGCTATGATTTGGGAGGGTAAGAATGTTATCCTAACTGGCCGAAAGATTATTGGTGCCACCAACCCAACAAAATCTGCCCCTGGAACCAATTGAGATTGGCAAGTAACCAGATTTACCATGTTTTCCTGTCTCTTTTGCCTTTATAACTTTTTTAATTATTATGTTTTAATTTTTTGGTTTGAAAGATGAGTATATAGGTGCTGTTGATGGCTATATACCCAAATTGTTCTCTTGAGAAAATGCTCAGCAGTAATAGCTTATTATGTTAATGGGAAAGCTGTTTCAAATAGATTGTTTGAACCTTTGATTGTTGCTAAAATTGTCGATGGTTCCAATTAGGCAGAAACACAATAGTCCAATCTGTCCAGGAGTTTATGGTTTGATTGCATCTCCTGTGTTATGCTCATAAATTTCAATTCAAACCACACCCCCACCACCAACCCCGCCGCCCCCCCCCCCCCCCTCCTTCTCTTTCCTTGCCTTTTTTTTTCTTCTGGCAGTACTGGAGGTGTGTATTCATTGACAATTTGCGGAATTTCATCTTTCTTTAATCTCCTTGGAGGTGTGTATTCAGCAATGTCAACGCCATTAGTTAGTAGTTGGGGGGGTAGTGGCTTGTCGGTACAAGAGATTGGAGCTTGCCCATTTGGCTGAAAACCTGTAAGCAAGAGAGAGAGAGAGAGGATCACAATCCGAACTCAATACTCATGTTCATGAAGAATATGCTTCCTGATGCTTCAATGGTCTAATTGCTCAAAGGTCTTTCTATGATAGAAGTGAAGTCATAGAGGTGAACAACAGGACAGCACCGCTGTTTGAAACCCTCCCGGCATGCCAAATCTGACAGAAGAAGACACCGCCTTTAGCATGAACAGCATCAACAATCGGTTTCCACGCTTCAACTTGCTCCCTTGTCCATAAACCAGGCATATCTGGATACCTTTAGAAATTAAAACAGAGATGTCATCCAACATTTTTGAAATGAAGAAAAGTAAAAGGAAATCGAAAGCTACTCTTCTTAAAATTACCCTTGAGCTGTGTCAGAAACTCCACTGGCTTCAGCTATGAGAAGACCCCCTTGAGATGTTCTCTGAGAGTAATATAAGATGGCATGCGGCTGTGGAATATTATGGTATGATCTCTGTCTAGTCAATGGTGCTAAAACAATTCTGGAAAATAAGGAAGATTTAAATTATAGATGCAGAGTAACATAATATGGGAGTGTGGATAAGAAACATTATTGTATGGCCCCTATCTAACCAAAGGTGCTAAAATAATTCTGGAGAACACAGTATACTATCAGAACTATAACTCCATGGCGTGTGACTGGTATGAAAGAGAATAATAGAACTACCTAGCAAATAATTATCCTATCTGGCTATACAAAACAAAATTTAAGAAAAATAAGCAAGAGTTAAACCATTATGAACTGATGACAAAAAAGAAAATGAATCCTTCCGGTTTTCATTTTCACACCGCATGGTGTATTGGGAAACATCAAACCATATGTCACTCCTCCTAGGCATCACTTATGTATATATAGATTTTCAAGTTCTGGAGCCCCTTGATGCTATTTTCTGTCCCCCCCGAACCCCCTCTTTTTTTATTGTATAATTTACTTCTATAAGATTCATATATGTTAGACTATCATCAACTTCAAGGAGAATCTCATTCTCACATGAATAGTAAGAATAAATGGTTATTATGCACAGGCACAGGCAAGCAACTAGGAATTTGACAACAAAGAAAAATTGAAAGCAGGGCAAGTATTTTTGCAACACCTTATCAATTCAATACCCGAACTCAGATAGAGGGGCATTACTATCATTAAAAAGCATAGAATTATACTGAAAGAGTATGGGGAGAGACAGAAGAAAACTGGGCTATCTAAATTATCTAACTAAACCAATCCCTAGCTGTAGAAATTTAGGACTGACATTTAAAAAAAAATGCTGATGCTGCATAACAAAGCAAACCACCCAAATAAAGATTGTCCAGACTCCAAATAAACTTAGGACTGAATTTAAGAACTAAAAGAGGAAGAAAATGAATGGTGGATGAAACTGCTGATATAGGATAAGAAAAAAGATAAAACAACTTCATTTGGCAAGACACAAGAAGTAACTCAAATTTTTTTTCTTGTTAGCCAACTGGGATTATCCAAAAACACCTGCTTCTAACTTCTAAGTGGACTAAATCCCATTTTTAGCAGAACAGGGCATGTTTATGGCTAATTTGTGCACCAACAAAATGACCCAAGACACAGATTTAGAAAAATAGATAAACGAAGCCAACATTCTTCACCTTGTAGCAATATATCATCAATAATGTAATTTAAAAAAGATTACCTATGAGAAAGGTTGAACTTTCCCATTTTGTAAGGGGTAAGGAGAGGAATTGTGGGAGGTTGAGCAGACATATCAGCTATCAGACTTCACTTGGGTTTTGCTCTTGTGTTTGGATTTTGGTTTTTTGGCTCTGGAAATGAATGGAAGACCCAATTGGTGCTTTAAATATTTGGTAGGAACTAGAAAATCCAAAAACAGTTCGAAGCCGTGCTTTTAATGGGCTTATTGAGATGTTGACATTTGCAATTGCGTGGTTCTCATTAAAACTACGAAATAACACCTTTCACGTTTTATACTTTTCAAACTATTGGTCTTTAATGCAAACATCAAATTTGAATTGGATCCTGAGAAATTTGACATATTGCAAACCTACCTTCCTACTTCATTCAACGTGTCAAGTTGTAGTATTTTATGGTGTGTTTACTAATGATTAGGAATTAGAATTCTCATCAAGAATTGAATTTCACGTATGGAGGATTCCCACATTTACTTTACATCAAATAATTGAAAAGTAAGTGTGGCACACACAAAATTAGAAATTGAATTCCTAATTCTGGAGAAATTCAATTCTTAGGTGGGAGGTGGTGTTCTAATTCTTGGGGAACTAACCCATTAGGAATCCATTATTTTTACCTATTATATCCTCACACAATTTTCAAAATTCTAAATTTGTCATTTACTTTAACCTAACAACGAGGACACTTTAGTAATTTGTACCACTCCTATCCTAATTCCATATGGTTAAAGTAAACAACTTTAATAGGAATTCAGAATCTAATTCCCCTCAAACCAACT
This sequence comes from Prunus dulcis, assembly GCF_902201215.1. Taxonomy (NCBI): domain Eukaryota; kingdom Viridiplantae; phylum Streptophyta; class Magnoliopsida; order Rosales; family Rosaceae; genus Prunus; species Prunus dulcis. Next base: position 41,138,361 of record NC_047650.1, read on the forward strand.
CATACTCAGTTCAATTCCTCCTAATCTAATTACGGATTAGTAAACATGTAATTAATGAAATTTAAAGGCTAAAAAGGTATAGATATTTTATCACCTTCAAGCCAAATAATTAGAGAGTTCATTAACTTTTTAATGTGCAATTACTGTTGATGCTTAAATTTGGTTCAACAACATTATGTCCTTTTCGAGATCAAGGTCCGCAATCCTTTCAAATCAACTTGACATGACCAAGCAGGTTCTTCCCTAGAACAAGTTCTAGTGCTTAGGAATTGCATCTTGTAAATAAAAATTGAGCAAGAGACACGAGATTTACATGGTACTAGGCTACATCCATGAGGTGTGGAATATTTTCACTATTGAATAAAGAAATAATAAAATACAAAGTATTTGCCTCACAACTCATATGTCAATTACACCAAAAACACTCATAATTATGATGGACAAGATAAAATATCAAATCCAGGGTCGGCCCTAGCCCAAGGGCAAAAGCCCAAGAATTTAGGCGGCCCATATAGAAAGAAAATGTTTTTCTTCTTCTTCCAAATTACCTTTTATGTCTATTAATATTAATATTTTTTTATCTTTTTAGAATTCTTCTCTCTCGTCTCACCCTCACACCTCACTACGCCATTTTTTCTACTTTCCAGAATGTGCCAATTTTGCGTGATCTGTTTTAGATCCTATAGTTTGATTGGAAGATCGATCAAAATATAATTAATATATATATATATATATATATACAGTCCTGATCTCTTGGATCCCTGTAGTCCAAGAGATTTATGGTCACTCACTGTTGGATGTAAATTCAACGGTTCACTCATTTATGACTTGAATCGGATAATAATCATTTATGTCATATTGCATTTATATATATCATTTTGAACCATTGGATTAATATCCAACGGTGGGTGACCACAATCTCTTGGACTCATGTGGTCCAAGAGATCGGGACTATATATATATATATGGGGGCGGATCTGTGGCACCATATTTTTGACACAAGTTTGAACACAATTTTGGGGCCATTAGATTGCTCCACTTTTAATGGATGAGATTAAATATGACATAACTTTTTGACATGAAAAATAAATTAAAATGTTTTTCTCTCTCCTCTGTCTATTTTCTCAAAAAGGTAAATTTCTATGAAATTTTTTTTTTTTTTTCTCTCTCCACTCTCTCTTCCCTAACCGTTCTCTGCTAATTATCATCACTAGACGAGGCAGCCGTCGCCATGGTGAACGCTCCCAAGCACACCTTACACAAGGTCACCAATACAAGAAAGGAAATGATAGCCTTACTGCCCAGCACCCAATCAAGAGGTGGTGGAGAAAAGAAGGGGAAGGGGACCTCTCTTTTCTAAGTTCACTGGTTAGGTTTGTAGTTTGTGTTGCTTTCTATCTTGTTGGAGCTTTAAAGCAAATATGGTAGACAAGTCCTTGTTCATAGTTGTTCTGGACAATCTTTCTCAAATCAATTGAGATTAGAGTTTTAATTCAAAAAAAGAAAAATAAATATCTATCTTGATGCTTTGGTTCTCTGGCTTCATTCAGAATTTTTTTTTTTTTTAATAATGAAATTTACCTTTAGAAAATAGAGAGCGGAGAGAGAAAAATATTTTAATTTATTTTTCATGTCAAAAAAATATGTCATATTTAATCTCATCCATTAAAAGTGGAGTAATTTAATGGCTCAAAAATTGTGTTAAAGCTTGTGTAAAAAATATGGGACCACGTAGGGGTGGTTGCGGTTCGGTAACCGCAAATTTTTGCTCAAACCACAAACCGACCGACTATTTTGCGGTATGGTGATTTTTGAAATCGCAAACCGACCTCATTTTGCGGTTTACCGCATTGCGGTAAACCACAAAAAGTGGTCGATTACCTTGAATTAGCGGTTTAAAACCGCAAGTTCTTTTTGTGTCACAAAGATCCAATCTTCCACATTTTAGGCCTAGTTTTGATGCTTCTTTTGAAGCCTTTTGAGTTCAAGCATATTTTAACCCAAAAATATAAATTCACAACCTCAACTTCTCAAGCATATATAAATTCACAACCTCCTCAACTTCCCAAGCATTCACAACCTAAAGAAAATGAAAGTTACAATTCCAAGCATTCCAATTAAAGTTAAACTTCTCAAGCATTCACAACCTCAACTTCTCAAGCATTCCAATTCCAAATCCTTTAAAGTTACAAACCAAAAGGAAAATGCAATGCAAAATGAATTAAAGTTACAAGCCAAAGGAAAAATTCAATTCAAAGTTAATTAAAGTTACAAACTAAAATGAAAATGCAATGCACCAATGTTACAAACTCAAGAGTTGGTGGTGGTGAGTAGATTTGAAAGAATTACAAACTAAAAGGAAAATGCAATGCACCAATGTTACAAACTCAAGTGTTGGTGGTGGTGAGTAGATTTGAAAGACCCCATTGTGTTGTTTGAGCACCAATGCTATCTATAAATAAAACAACATAAGTTTAGTACATTTTATTATAAAAAGAAGCATAAATAACATAAGCATAAATAAACTAATTACTTACAAGATAAGTGGTCTTATTATACAACGGCTACGATTAAACAATAAAATGCAATTTTTATTTTAAAAAAAATATAGTCGCGGTTTGCAGTAACCGCAAGTTGTGAAAATCAAATACCGCAACCACAATAGCAAATGTGGTTCGGTTCTTCATACCGCAAATGAAGTTCGGTTTCCCACGATTGAGGTTCCATTGCGGTTAAATGCCGGTTGATTTTTGCGGTTTTTCAGTCTAAAATGTATATATATATATATATATATATATATATAAGACTACAGCCGCTAGTCTATACTATTTATTAAAGACAATTTATAAATAATAATAATATATAATTAAAAAAACCAATATAGCCGCCCGCTATACTACTTTTGTTAAAAAAATTTGAAAAAATAATCGAGTATAGATGCACGGCTATACTATTTACTTTAGGAAAACAGAGCAGCTGCACAGCGCCTAGGAGCTCACGTGTAAAATAGTCTAGCCGTGCGGCTGTACCGTTTTAAAAAGAAACCTGAGTATAGCCGTACGGCTATACTACTTTTAAATATAAAAACAAAGGTCCCCACTCGATTAGGCTCCACGTGTCAACACAAGTCCATTTAAAAAAAAATTTAAAAAAAACAGGGAATATAGCCATGTGGCTGTACTCTTTTTTTTAAAAAGAAAAGACCCTCTATCTTTTAATGTCACGTGTCAAAAATAAGTATAGCCGACAGGCTATAATCTTTTTTATTTAAATCGTAGTATAGCCGCACGGCAAGACTACTAATAAAAAAAATAAAAAATGACCCTCCTAGTTGCATTACTTTGTACCTTATAAATATTAATTTGCTAGTTTCAACATATCTAAAGTAGATATTAATCTTCCACTATATGATATTTTAATATAGTTTTTATAACATATGTTATTCTTATTCAATAATATGTGAGAATTATTTGTATAATACGTGAATTTTGTGTGTCTTACTGAAAATTTTGTAAAAATTACGTGTCTTGATGGGTATATTTTATATTATATATTTAACCCCATTCTTAGTACATTTTGGTTAATATTTTGAAAGAATTTTGATACTTTGAATTATATTTCCAGTATAAGACTTTCGAATTCCTCTGGAGCAAAACATAATCAAATAGACGAATTTTGGAGTAATTCCAGTTGGAGACGTTCGTGAGCCACTTAGCTTGATCGTATCAAAATTTCAAATTTTTCTACCAAGCAGTTATTTTTTGGCAATAAAATAAAGCAGCAGTGTGCGGTGCTGGAATAGTGACGTTTTGGGCTTTTATTGGTTTTTGGATCCCAAGATGGCCTCGGATGGGTTTGTGGCCTTCTGGAGAAGTGTTTGGAATGTTTTTATATTTAAAACAAGCTATTTTACAATACGACTATTGTATGTTTGCTTTTCAAAAAACGTGAGACGTGTATAGAACATGAATGTATTATTGAAAAATACGTACGTACATATATATATATATATTATTTTTCTAAATTATTATCACTATATAAATTCTTTAACCCAATTTAATTAATAAAATCCCCTTTTACATTGTTAGGTAGTTATATAACGAATGCTCCCACCATCTCCCTCTGCTTCTTTATCGTATTTCTTCATATTTCTTCTTTCAATGATATTTCTTTCTGGGTTTTTACTGGTTTGTAAAAGTAACTTGATTGCTCCCTTTTTTTTCTTTTTTGGGTTATCTGTCTTTTTTGTATTTTTGTTTTTCTGTTGTAATTTTTTGTTTCTCACAATTTAATCTGATTCATGTATTCAAAAGGAAGGCTATGAATTCTTAATATGCCAAAACCCACTATCTAGTTTTAAAAGTGACAGGACCCATCCCGAAATTTCTCGTAAACTGGAGCGGACCCCGTCTTTGTTACCGACATCACCCCGATGCCGGGCCCACATACTAAAAACTGAGACTCTACCAAAATTTTGGCAGAATCTCCCCTGTAAATTGAGCAAACCCAACAAAAATTTAACCTGCACAAAACACATAATAAGATCTCAACCAGCATTATGCTTTCAACATACAACAAAACAAACTAGATGGCATCTGGCTTCACAAGTAAAATCTAACATGGGCAATAACAGAGCATCTACTGAATTTAGTTTACATGAACAGTGAGTAGAAGGAAATTGCTCAAAGCCTAATCTACTGATGTAAACGATTCAGCCTTCGACACTGCTTGCAACCTTCTTGGAGCGACTATTGGCTGGGGGGCGCAAAACAGAAAATGTGTGAGTGGACAAAAACAAGATTTACATTTAAAACAACATAGTAACCCCATCGTGTAAAAATAATGCTCACAAACATACTTCATTGAAAACTCTTTTAAAACCACCAATCACTCCATCCATAAACCTCATGCCCACAATTTTACTGCTCCTACCAACCCACTGTATAGACTCTAATTTCTTCACACTCACAACTATGTATATAAATATATAAATATAACTATACAATATACTCATCACACTACCTAGGTACTAGGGAAACAATCCAGCCGGGGGATCGTTTGACTAGCCGTAGGATTTTCAGGTGCTATCCTGCGTCTAGGGATGAGCGGTCCAACCGGGTGAAGAAACTCCATACCTCACACACCGGAACATCCAACGCCATGTGTAGCTCCAATACTAAGTCCTACGCGCGCAGACTAGATCATCACACACCGGAACATCCAACGCCATGTGTGATGATCCTAAGCAATATACATAATCTTCCCATACGCCGGAAATTCCAACGCCGTGTGTGGGAAGTGTCTCACATGCTGGAACATCCAACGCCACGTGTGGGAAGCCTAGTAACTGGGGGAGGTACTTACATAGTGTAATCATACAAATTCTCTCAACAATCCCTCATACTCAAGTTCTTTCACAAACTCACCTCAACAACCCAAGTACCCCACCTATAGACAATATATAAAGAACTTCCCCAAAATCCATACAAACATACTCTCTATACTCAAATATGTCAAATCCACAATATATTGCCAAAACGCTATACAAACATCAAATTCAACATTTGAATATAATATATTCAATATACCATTTAAAACATTATGCATAAATCTTTCATCAATAAAATCATACGTATGATTGAAAACAAAGTCCACACACAAGTATTCTCACGCTGCCTGACCACGAGAGGGTTCCCGCCTACTGGGTACGAGCGGTCGGAGCACCTATTTCGAGATACAAATCATTAATTAATATAAAATTACTTCAAAACGAAAATCACAAATTAAATACTTAAATCCCGAATTCCCAGTACGTGTACGTAGAATGAGATATCCTATGGTCCTGTTACAGGTTTAGGAATCGCTCACGGTTGGACAGTTATCGCTAACCCACAAACTTTGAATTATTGAATCGGAACATCCGGGCTCCAATTCTCGATCCGCGAACTCCTACACATTTCTAAGAGTGCCTAGAACAACATACTTTAATTGGGAAACGATCCAACGGTCAGAACCTATCGAACCAGGATAACGCACGATATGCGAAAATCTGTTCGATAGTCAAACAATGTCCGAAATCATACGCACTCGTGACAACCTGAGGATCTCATCGGGACAAAATGCAGCTTCACCACCCTCTTCCACGAGCCACCACACTAGTTGGCAGGGCGTGGTTGTGCAGAGTAAATTCTGACGATGGAAAACTCCACACCCGAGCTCACCCTTCCTATCCTAGACACTACTCGAGGTAATGATCATTTCATTCAACTATGGGGAGGTCCAATTCGGACGGCAATTGGCCGGAATTTCACTTTGAAATCCGGCCAATACCTAGGTTTTCAAATCGGTTTCTAGACAACGAATTGATCCAAACCTATGCAACAGGCAGCTAGACCAAGGAAAAAGAGGAAGAAACCTCACCTTTTTCACCGAGTTTGGGAGGAGGAGACGACGGTGCAACGACGGCGAAATCTCCAATTGAACCAGTCGATATTGCCGGCGGGACCAGTGGCGAGCCCAGCCGTGGCCAGTTCTGGGAGAATCGAAGAGAAAGAGAGAGAGAGAGAGAGCTGATCGCACGAAATTTGATTTTTACTCTCCTCTTTGAATTATTTACAGTTTTGCCACTGAAAGTGTTTTGATCGCCAAAGCTTCGTTACATCTCCGATTCAAGCCTACCGCGTGTCTACAAATTCGTCTCAGTACAACCTACCCAAAAATACCAGTCGTGGTCCCAAAACCTTTCCGGATAAGAAAATGACCAATTTACCCCTACCCCAAGGGTAAATTGTAATTTCACTTTAAATAAATTAAAATAAAGAATTAAATTCGGAGTTGGGGTGTTACAAAAAGTTCTTGATAATTTTGATGATAATAATACAAAAATTCAAGAAGAACTATTGTGTTCAGTAGAATATCCATGTCATGTTTATGCAATCAGAGTTGAATTCATTGATTATTCGACTATGAACTATCATAATTTTCCAAATACTATTTGTAAAATTGGTAAGAAAATATATTGGACCAGAATGAATTCTCATTGATCGTGTCGTGGTGTATGTTTATATACAGGAAGCTATCTAGCTAGGAAAGAATATATACAGGAAGTCAAATAATATAACATTCCTATTCTATTATACAATCCCTAAACTATTGGATAATCTTGGATTCTCAACACTATTTAAGAACCCAATTTTTTTTAAAGGTAAACTTATTTGTGTTTAAGAGATCCAATTCTTTCTAAGAGCCCGGATTCTAATTCTTTTAAGATTTTGCATTTGGCAGATTTACCAGGCCTTACTTCCTTCGCTATCTGATTTTGCATTTGGCAATTCCCCATGTTCTAGGTTTTTTTTATATTGTTCTGTACTGGAATGACCCAACCAAGAAACAAAAGGAACTTAACAAACAACACTAGGTCCTCGCTGGCTTTGCATCTTAATTCTTAACCCTTTTCTCTGGCTTTTCACTGGATTAAAATCTACGACAATTGAAATGTCATATCAGCAACATATTTTAAATGCACACATTGAGACTTCCAAGAGTAACCTCATTTACTTTTATTCTACTTATTGGTCTACTGGCATTTAGTCTTCACTTTACTCGAGACTCTTGAGTGAGGATACCGCATACAGAACACTTGATACAGATATTAGTCTACGCAGAAACGTAATATACCAAACCTAATGAGAACTTTTATTCACCGTTTTTTTTCTTCGTATTTAATCATACACGCAATGCAAAAATAGTAACAATACACATTCAAGCAGATTAATACTGAATATAAATCTAAGTATGTGTTCAAGCTTCCATATAGGCTGCAGGAAACTTAAGAGGTGGTTTCTAGAAATGGATAATCAGTGTAACCAACAACCGGATCAGATATGTAGAACGTATCTCTGTTGTACTTATTTAGAGGAGCATTAAGCTCAAATCTTTTTGGCAAATCTGGATTAGCCAAGAACCAACGTCCATAGACAATAAGATCTGCATGGCCCTCAGCCACAGCATTGTTCCCATCTTCCCTGTCAAAACCACCAGCCGCAATGAAGGTGCCTTCGAAAGCTTCTCTCATGGGCAGAAGGCTGTCAGGGCTTTCAATTTTGTCTCACTGTCTTCATTCTTGGCTCAACCACATGGCAGTACTGGATCCCATATTTATTCAAGGATTTGGCCATATAAAGGCCTAATGCTTTCGGATCTGAATCCGCTGATTCCATATAGTCCGCAAATGGAGATAATCTAATTCCAACTTTATCTGCTCCTATCTCATTAACAACAGCTTCAACGATTTCCAGAGCAAACCGGCAACGATTCTCCAGCGATCCACCATATTCATCTGTTCGATCGTTCACTTGGTCTTTCATAAACTGATCAATCAGGTAGCCATGCGCCCCATGAATTTCAACCCCATCAAAGCCTATATATCAGAAAAGCATTTTCCATGTAGCCAAGATGTTACTAACTTAACATTATAAATCATATGATATTCTAAACAAATACAATTCAAGCATCAATCTGGCGTGATCTTCGTTATTAAGTACATTTGGCTGAGTAGTTATTTATGGTCCATTTTGATTTCTTGCAAATTTTGATTTATATTTAACTTAAAAGATAAGTTACCAGCTTCAATAGCATTCCTTGCAGCAAGTCTGAAATCATTGACAATTTGTGGAATCTCATCTGTCCTTAATCGCCTTGGAGGTGTGTATTGAGCAACGTCAACGCCATTAGCTAGTAGTTGGGGGGTAAGTGGCTTGTCGGTACAAGAGATTGGAGCCTGCCCATTTGGCTGGAAACCTGAAAACAAAGAGAGACACAGAATCACAATCTGAACACAATAGATTATATGTTCCTGAAAAATCAGCTTCCTAATGCTTCAATGGTCTAATTGCTCATAAGTATTTATATGATAGAAGTGAAGTCATAAAGGTGAATAACAGAAACGCACCGCTGTTTGAAACCCGCCCCGCATGCCAAATCTGACAGAAGAAAACACCGCCTTTTGCATGAACAGCGTCAACAATCGGTTTCCACGCTTCAACTTGCTCCCTTGTCCATAAACCAGGACAATCTGGGAACCTTCAGATATGAAAGAAATAGAGATGTCATCCAATATTGAAATGAAGAAAGTACACACTCAAATGTATGGTATTCAATTAAAACCAATGGTAAAAGAAACCGGAAAGCTTCTCTTCTCAAAATTACCCTTGAGCTGTGTCAGAAACTCCACTGGCTTCAGCTATGAGAAGACCCCCTTCAGATGTTCTCTGAGAATAATATAAGATGGCGTGCGGCTGTGGAACAGTGTTGTATGATCTCATTCTAGTCAATGGTGCTAAAACAACTCTGGAAAACACACAGAATAAAAATTATAGATACAGAGATGTATGTCCTTTATTTTTATTTTATTTTTATCAGATTCGTGTGTTTTACTTATGAAGATATAGTCAGAGTATCATCAACCTCAAGGATTCCCACAAGAATAATAAGAATAAATGATTATTCTGCACAGACAAGGAGAGCTAGGAATTTGACAACTACAAAAAACAGAAAGCAGGACAAGTATTTTTAGCAGTCATCAATTCACAACCCAAACTCGAAAAGAATGCAGCATTTTGATATGTACTCCTCCTTATGCAACTACTTGTTATTTTTTCTTTGGTTTTTAGAAAATTTTAACACACTAAGAACCAATTAGAAATTGACAATTGGCTAGTTTTCGATTTTTCTCTTCAAATAGGCTCTATAAACGTATTTGTATAGCATGTCATGTTAGAATGAACCTATTTGTGAAAAACCCTTAGAAAGACGCAAGAAGTGACTCAAATTCTTATTCTTGTTAGCCAACTGGGATTTTCCACAAATACCTGCTTCGAAAGTGGACTAAATCCCATTTTCAGCAGAACAGGCCATGCCATGGCTAAATTTGTGCACCAACAAAATGACCCAACATACAAATTTAGAAAAAATAGATAAAACAAAGCCAACATTCTTCAGCTTAATGCAATGTAGAAGAGATTTAAGTACCTATGAGAAAGGTTGAACTTCCCCATTTTGTGAGGGGTAAGGAGAGGAATTGTGGGAGGTTGAGCAGACATGTCAGCTATCAGAATTCACGTGGGTTTTACTCTTGTGTTTGGGTTTTGGTTTTTTTGGCTCTGGAAATGAATGGAAAGCCAATTGGGGATTTATACATTTTGGTAGCAACTAGAAATCCAATGACAACAATTGGAAGCTGGTGCAGTTTTTTAATGCAATGATTGAGACGTTTGATGACGTTTGCAATTGCGTGGTGCTTAATGGAAAAACAAAAACTGAACTAAAAGATATTCAAATACATCAGCACCCACGTAAAAACAAAGCGCACTAAAACATCTCCTCAAATCGATGTTGTTGCTCATTCTCGGGCTACGTTTGCAGTGACTTTGTTGTTGTGGTTCTTATTTTTGACTTCCCTTCTGTCTTCTAGAATGAATTGTGATGAAAGTATCAATTTCATCAATCTAGTTTTTGAGCTACTCACAATTAAGTATCAATTTCATCCAAATATATATCGTTCTCATCATTCATATCAATCGAACCTGAGAACTCCTCTAATTAAGTGAAGACAAATAACACTACTAAAAGTTAATTGATACCAAAAGAAAAAGTAATTAAAGGCTTATATGATTAAAATTTAATATTTATTAATCTAAAACTGCACCGAATTCATCTAAAGGGTATGTGCAAAACAATAGTCTATTAAAATGTAAATAATTAAAAATACCAAAATAAAAAATAAAAAATTCATGTTTAACAAAAATTTTTTTGTACATAATATAAATATAGAAGAAAAATCTTTACACGCCTGGGAAAACTAGTGATTTGTAACGCACCGCATCTTCCAGGGTAGTTGGAGGTTGTGGGGCCCATAATTTGGTATTATTGTTGTTGTTTAGTTCCAACGGGAAGTATAAAGAGCCAATTGGGTTTCAATTCATTCCAGAACAGAAAGCAATCAAAAACCAAAACACACAAAAGGTCATAGGCCAAATTGCAAGATCAAGACCATAGCAGAGGAGCTGAACTCTGACATGGCTGCTCAACCTCCCACAATCCCTCTCCTTACGCCTTACAAATTGGGAAAATTCAATCTTTCTCATAGGTACTTGCTTAATCTTTTCTACATTATGCATTGATTGGGAAAATTCACTTTCTCATAGAATTTTGGTTTCGTTTGTTTCATTTTTCTAAATTTGTATGTTGGGTCATTTTGTTAGTGCACTACTTAGCCATAGCTAACAACAAATATGTATGTTTAATTTAATTTAGATTAGCGGGTAGTTTTAGTTAGTTGGGTTGCTCGACATGTAGCTTTAGCGGATAGTTGGGTATCAAACTGCTGTATTTGGGCTAGTTACATATCATACTGCTGCATGTGGGCTTGTTAATTTGTTATATATCAAACTGCTGCATTCTTTCTGGGTTTGGATTGGATAGTGAATACGTAATATTTTGCAAATTCTGGGGCAGTTTCTGTTGATGTCTACAGTTGATAAAGTACTCTTTCCCTGGAGAAGAACTTGCATATCACGGAGATAGTACCTTTTTTTTCCAGAGAAGGACTTGAATTTTGGTTTCACTTGTTTCCTTTTTCTAAATTTGTATGTTGGGTCATTTTGTTAGTTAGTGCATTAGTTAGCCATAGCTAACAAGAAAATTGAAGTTGCTGCTTATGTTTAACCTAGTTTGGTTTACTGGGTATTTTGGTCATTGGGGTGGCTTGATAGTTATATAGCAAACTGCTGCATTCTTTGTGAGTTTGGGTAATGAATAGGAATTCTGGGGCTGTTTCTGCTGATGTCTAGAATTGATAAACTAGTTGTCTTGCTTTCACAATTGTGTAATTGTCAAATTCCCAGCTGCTTGCTCATGCCCTTTTCTCCTAACGACAACGTTCCTCAGCCTCGCGCTTGTATTTATAATCTAAAATGTCTGTGTGTTTTTCAGAGTTGTTTTAGCGCCATTGACTAGACAGAGATCATACCACAATGTTCCTCAAGCACATGCCATCTTATATTACTCTCAGAGAACATCCAATGGGGGTCTTCTCATAGCTGAAGCCACAGGAGTTTCTGACACAGCTCGAGGGTAATTTGAAGTAGAGAAGCTTTCAAATTCCGATGTTTGATTTTAAGTAACTAAGCTACATTTTAGGGTGCTTTCTTCATTTCAACGTTTGATGACATTTTTGTTTCTTTCGTATGCGCAGGTACCCAGATACTCCTGGTATATGGACAAAGGAGCAAGTGGAAGCATGGAAACCCATTGTTGATGCCGTTCATGCTAAAGATGGCGTCTTCTTCTGTCAGATTTGGCATGTGGGGAGGGTTTCAAATAGTGGTATGTTTCTGGCGTACACCTTATGACCTCACTATCGTAGAAGAACTTGTGAGCATAAGTGAAAAATTAGACCATTGAAGCATCATAACGCTGATTTACCTTTCATAATTCATTATGAAAACTCAATGTTTTCAGCAGGATTTTCTTTAGATGGAAGAAACTTGATATATCTAAATAACTCAGAATTTGATATATGTTTGAATTCATTATGAAATTCAATGTTTTCAGCATCAAATTTTTTATGGAAGAAGTTTAATACACTGAAATAACTAAGAATTCAGAAGTAGTATAGCATGTGCAAAGCTTCACAACAAGTGAGTGATTATGATTGATGATATCGTTGCTCAAATGGCGATCAAATTGTGACCTGTTAAGATCCGGACTTGGTGTTGATTGATGGAACCATTGTATGTTAAACCAACATGTAGAATAACATGAAAAATGGATATGCTTGATTGTCTGCAGACTATTTCCATGCACAATTGGTGTTTTTATTGATTGATCTGATCTACCTGGAAAAAAATAGGACTCTTTTTCTTAAATCATAAGTATCAGTGATGCTTCTCGACTTAAACTTTTAAATAATCTGCATTACTCCTACTTTTATTGCAATTTGAGACAACTGATTCCCTCTTTGTGTGAAAGAGTATGCTGCTGTGGCTGTGTTGTTTATTATCTTGAGACGTCAGATTGTGATTCTATCTTTCCTTGTTTACAGGTTATCAACCAAATGGGCAATCTCCAATCTCTTCTACTGACAAGCCAATACGATTAAATGGTATTGATGCCAGTGAATTCACACCTCCAAGGCGATTAAGGACCGATGAAATTCCACAAATTGTCAATGATTTTAGACTCGCTGCAAAGAATGCTATTGAAGCTGGTAATTTGTCTTTACGTTAAAATGAAATAGAATTTGTGAGCACTCAATTTGCTTCAGAGCTTGTGCAAAATGAACCATATTTTATCAGCTAAATGTAGTAAAGTAAAGGGAATAAACGTACTTGAATACATATATTACAAGTAGTCTTGCCATAATTATTCTATCTGCAGTTGTTATAGGGAGCAACTATAAGTAGTTTTATGCTAATGGCTTGAACTGAATTTGAACTCCCACATTAATATTATTTGTTATTCTTGACCTTCCACATCAACAATTTAGCTTTAGTGGTTTTGAGAGCCGACATAAGAAAAAGGGAGTAGCTTTTGCTTAATGAATAAAAGGATTGGTTCATATTTAGCTTTAGAATTTCATGATTGTTTGAATTTTGTGAACCATTAATTGGTGTTGTAATGCTCCCTTCTAACTGTAGGGAGGTCAAAAACAGTATTGTATTAAAGTCAGGAGCCATACAAGCAAAAGTTATCCAAGTTCTATTTTCAAAAAGTTGTATTAGAAGGATGGAATGAACAAGTCTTCTAGGCATATCCATTAATATTATTTTCGAAAAGTCATATGATATATCAGTTATCATCTTCTCCTTGTTTCTCTTCGTTTTGTCTTGAATGCATGAGGCCAAAGGGGTAGGGGATTCAAACTCTGGCCTTGAGTGTGGGGTAAAAAGCCCGCTACCACCGTAGCTACAAGCCCCTCCTCATCTTCTCATTGTTTCAATTGCATGGTAAATAACCATTATTTCTTTTGTCTTGTACGCTGAAATAATGTGTCTGCTATATACAGGCTTTGATGGAGTTGAAATTCATGGGGCCCATGGCTACCTTCTTGATCAGTTTTTGAAAGATCAAGTGAATGATCGAACAGACCAATATGGTGGATCTCTAGAGAATCGTTGTCGATTTCCTTTGGAAGTCGTTGAAGCTGTTGTTAAAGAGATAGGAGCAGATAAAGTTGGAATTAGACTATCTCCATTTGCTGACTATATGGACTCAGGGGATTCAAATCCAAATGCGTTAGGCCTTTATATGGCCAATTCCTTGAACAAATATGGGATTCTGTACTGCCACATGGTTGAGCCGAGAATGAAGACAGTTGGAGAGAAAAGTGAAAGCCCCCACAGTCTTCTACCCATGAGAAAGGCTTTCAATGGTACCTTCATTGCTGCTGGTGGTTTTGACAGGGAAGATGGGAACAAAGCTGTGGCAGAGGGCCGTGCAGATCTCATCGCATATGGACGTTGGTTTTTGGCTAATCCAGATTTGCCAAAAAGATTTGAGCTCAATGCTCCTCTAAACAAGTACAATAGAGACACATTCTACATATCTGATCCGGTTATTGATTACACGGATTACCCATTTCTTGAAACCACTGCTTAAGTTTCCTCCGGCCTACGGACGCTTGAAGCCTTGAACACTCTCTACTTGTAGGCTTTGTTGTTACTTTTCTTTCACCATAGCATGTAGTTTATAGGAAACAAAGTGAATAAAAGTTCAAGGGAAAGTGGCCTTGGCCAACCAGAGATAGTAACATTCTTATTTTAGCAGAACAGGCCATGCAAAAAATAGATAAAACAAAGCCAACATTCTTCAGCTTAATGCAATGTAGAAGAGATTTAGGGGGAATTTGGTATCCTATTCAAATAGAGAACTCAAAAACTTTGATTTTTCTTAAAACAAAGAGTTCTTAAATCTATTTTTAAGATTCAAAAACTTGTTTGATAAGCAACTTGAAAACTGTTTTCAAATCTTAAAAATTTAAGAACTTGTGGGATGTTAGAAAAAAATTGAAAAAACAGATATTTTTTGTTTTTAATAATTTGGGTGTTTTTTAGTTGTTCTCGAGTTTGAGTTTTTAAAAATAGGGTTACCAAACAGATTTTTTTTATTTTGGACTCAAATTCTATTTTTGAATTCAAATTAAATATCAAACAGGCCCTTAAGTACCTACGAGAAAGGTTGAATTTTCCCATTTTGTGAGGGGTAAGGAGAGGAAATGTGGGAGGTTGAGCCGACATGTCAGCTATCGGAATTCACCTGGGTTTTGCTCGTATGTGGGTTTTGGTTTTTTGGCTCTGGAAATGAATGGAAAGCCAATTGGGGATTTATACATTTTGGTAGCAACTCGAAATCCAAAGACAGCAGTTGGAAGCTGTGCCGTTTTTTAATGCAATGATTGAGACGTTTGATGACGTTTGCAATTGCGTGGTGCCTAATTTAAAAACAAAAGCTGAACTAAAAGATGTTCAAATACATCAGCGCCCATGTGAAAACAAAGCGCACTAAAACATCTTCTCAAATCGATGTTTTTGTTTGATCCCAAAAAAAAAAAAAAAACAATTCGATGTTGTCGCTCATTCTCGGGCTACGTTTGCAATGACTTTGTTATCGTGGTTCTCATTTTTGAACCCTTCTGTCTTCTAGAATGAGTTGTGACGAAATTATCAATTTAATTCATCTAGTTTTAAACCACTAGATAGTCACAACTAAGTATTAATTTCATCACAAATATTTACGGTTCTAGTCATTCATGTAATTCGAACTTAAGTGATCTTTTAATCAAGTGAAAACAAATAACAATAGACCAAAAATTAAGTGATCTTTTAATCAAGTGAAAACAAATAACAATAGACCAAAAATTAATTGATACCAAGAAAAGAAGTAGTTAAAAGCTTATATGATTATATTTTAATATTTATTAATCTAAAATTGCCTCGAATTCATCTAAAGGCACAAATGTGCAAAACATTAGTCTATTAAACCGTAAATAATTAAAAAAAAATTATAAACAACAAATATTTTTTGTACATAATAAAAGTATTTAAAAAAAATGAATAATGTTACTCTTACCACAT
Source organism: Prunus dulcis (assembly GCF_902201215.1). NCBI lineage: Eukaryota > Viridiplantae > Streptophyta > Magnoliopsida > Rosales > Rosaceae > Prunus > Prunus dulcis. Next base: position 41,154,494 of record NC_047650.1, read on the forward strand.
TTATATACCATATTTCATACCATATTTTCATACCATATAATGTAGCAGATGAGACAGACAGCAACATGAATTCAATTTATTTAACATTTCTTTTCTTTTATGATTTATTAACACTTTAAAAAATACTGTTAATTAAAATTTCTTTATTAAAATACACTTTATTAATTTAATTGATGTGGTATAGAAATGTGAGATAAAAATATGTTTAAGTGTAGCATACTAAAAAAAAAAAATTTCTATTTAAACGTGGGCGGAGTAGTGATTTGTAACGTACCACATCTTCCAGGGAAGTTGGGGGGTGTGGGGCCCATAATTTGATATTATTGTTGTTGTTTATTTCCAACTGGACGTATAAAGACCCAATTGGGTTGCCTCAATTCATTACCAGAACAAAGAGCAATCAAAAACCAAAACACATAAAAGGTAAAAGGCCAAGCTGCAAGATCAAGTCCATAGTAGGGGATCTGAACTCTGACATGGCTGCTCAACCTCCCACAATCCCTCTCCTTACCCCTTACAAATTGGGAAAATTCAATCTTTCTCACAGGTACTTGCTTAATCTTTTCTACATTGCAATAAGCTGAAGAATGTTGCCTTTGTTTTATCTTTTTTGTCTAAATTTGTATGTTGGGTCATTTTGTTAGTTAGTGCATTAGTTAGCCATAGCTAACAAGAAAATTGAAGTTGCTGCTTATGTTTAACCTAATTTGGTTTACTGGGTATTTTGGTCATTGGGGTGGCTTGATAGTTATATAGCAAACTGCTGCATTCTTTGTGAGTTTGGGTAATGAATAGGAATTCTGGGGCTGTTTCTGCTGATGTCTAGAATTGATAAACTAGTTGTCTTGCTTTCACAATTGTGTAATTGTCAAATTCCCAGCTGCTTGCTCATGCCCTTTTCTCCTAACGACAACGTTCCTCAGCCTCGCGCTTGTATTTATAATCTAAAATGTCTGTGTGTTTTTCAGAGTTGTTTTAGCGCCATTGACTAGACAGAGATCATACCACAATGTTCCTCAAGCACATGCCATCTTATATTACTCTCAGAGAACATCCAATGGGGGTCTTCTCATAGCTGAAGCCACAGGAGTTTCTGACACAGCTCGAGGGTAATTTGAAGTAGAGAAGCTTTCAAATTCCGATGTTTGATTTTAAGTAACTAAGCTACATTTTAGGGTGCTTTCTTCATTTCAACGTTTGATGACATTTTTGTTTCTTTCGTATGCGCAGGTACCCAGATACTCCTGGTATATGGACAAAGGAGCAAGTGGAAGCATGGAAACCCATTGTTGATGCCGTTCATGCTAAAGATGGCGTCTTCTTCTGTCAGATTTGGCATGTGGGGAGGGTTTCAAATAGTGGTATGTTTCTGGCGTACACCTTATGACCTCACTATCGTAGAAGAACTTGTGAGCATAAGTGAAAAATTAGACCATTGAAGCATCATAACGCTGATTTACCTTTCATAATTCATTATGAAAACTCAATGTTTTCAGCAGGATTTTCTTTAGATGGAAGAAACTTGATATATCTAAATAACTCAGAATTTGATATATGTTTGAATTCATTATGAAATTCAATGTTTTCAGCATCAAATTTTTTATGGAAGAAGTTTAATACACTGAAATAACTAAGAATTCAGAAGTAGTATAGCATGTGCAAAGCTTCACAACAAGTGAGTGATTATGATTGATGATATCGTTGCTCAAATGGCGATCAAATTGTGACCTGTTAAGATCCGGACTTGGTGTTGATTGATGGAACCATTGTATGTTAAACCAACATGTAGAATAACATGAAAAATGGATATGCTTGATTGTCTGCAGACTATTTCCATGCACAATTGGTGTTTTTATTGATTGATCTGATCTACCTGGAAAAAAATAGGACTCTTTTTGTTAAATCATAAGTATCAGTGATGCTTCTCGACTTAAACTTTTAAATAATCTGCATTACTCCTACTTTTATTGCAATTTGAGACAACTGATTCCCTCTTTGTGTGAAAGAGTATGCTGCTGTGGCTGTGTTGTTTATTATCTTGAGACGTCAGATTGTGATTCTATCTTTCCTTGTTTACAGGTTATCAACCAAATGGGCAATCTCCAATCTCTTCTACTGACAAGCCAATACGATTAAATGGTATTGATGCCAGTGAATTCACACCTCCAAGGCGATTAAGGACCGATGAAATTCCACAAATTGTCAATGATTTTAGACTCGCTGCAAAGAATGCTATTGAAGCTGGTAATTTGTCTTTACGTTAAAATGAAATAGAATTTGTGAGCACTCAATTTGCTTCAGAGCTTGTGCAAAATGAACCATATTTTATCAGCTAAATGTAGTAAAGTAAAGGGAATAAACGTACTTGAATACATATATTACAAGTAGTCTTGCCATAATTATTCTATCTGCAGTTGTTATAGGGAGCAACTATAAGTAGTTTTATGCTAATGGCTTGAACTGAATTTGAACTCCCACATTAATATTATTTGTTATTCTTGACCTTCCACATCAACAATTTAGCTTTAGTGGTTTTGAGAGCCGACATAAGAAAAAGGGAGTAGCTTTTGCTTAATGAATAAAAGGATTGGTTCATATTTAGCTTTAGAATTTCATGATTGTTTGAATTTTGTGAACCATTAATTGGTGTTGTAATGCTCCCTTCTAACTGTAGGGAGGTCAAAAACAGTATTGTATTAAAGTCAGGAGCCATACAAGCAAAAGTTATCCAAGTTCTATTTTCAAAAAGTTGTATTAGAAGGATGGAATGAACAAGTCTTCTAGGCATATCCATTAATATTATTTTCGAAAAGTCATATGATATATCAGTTATCATCTTCTCCTTGTTTCTCTTCGTTTTGTCTTGAATGCATGAGGCCAAAGGGGTAGGGGATTCAAACTCTGGCCTTGAGTGTGGGGTAAAAAGCCCGCTACCACCGTAGCTACAAGCCCCTCCTCATCTTCTCATTGTTTCAATTGCATGGTAAATAACCATTATTTCTTTTGTCTTGTACGCTGAAATAATGTGTCTGCTATATACAGGCTTTGATGGAGTTGAAATTCATGGGGCCCATGGCTACCTTCTTGATCAGTTTTTGAAAGATCAAGTGAATGATCGAACAGACCAATATGGTGGATCTCTAGAGAATCGTTGTCGATTTCCTTTGGAAGTCGTTGAAGCTGTTGTTAAAGAGATAGGAGCAGATAAAGTTGGAATTAGACTATCTCCATTTGCTGACTATATGGACTCAGGGGATTCAAATCCAAATGCGTTAGGCCTTTATATGGCCAATTCCTTGAACAAATATGGGATTCTGTACTGCCACATGGTTGAGCCGAGAATGAAGACAGTTGGAGAGAAAAGTGAAAGCCCCCACAGTCTTCTACCCATGAGAAAGGCTTTCAATGGTACCTTCATTGCTGCTGGTGGTTTTGACAGGGAAGATGGGAACAAAGCTGTGGCAGAGGGCCGTGCAGATCTCATCGCATATGGACGTTGGTTTTTGGCTAATCCAGATTTGCCAAAAAGATTTGAGCTCAATGCTCCTCTAAACAAGTACAATAGAGACACATTCTACATATCTGATCCGGTTATTGATTACACGGATTACCCATTTCTTGAAACCACTGCTTAAGTTTCCTCCGGCCTACGGACGCTTGAAGCCTTGAACACTCTCTACTTGTAGGCTTTGTTGTTACTTTTCTTTCACCATAGCATGTAGTTTATAGGAAACAAAGTGAATAAAAGTTCAAGGGAAAGTGGCCTTGGCCAACCAGAGATAGTAACATTCTTATTT
>NC_047650.1:41158300-41270917 GCF_902201215.1 Prunus dulcis
GAAATCCAAAGACAGCAGTTGGAAGCTGTGTAGTTTTTTAATGCAATGATTGAGACGTTTGATGACGTTTGCAATTGCGTGGTGCCTAATTTAAAAACAAAAACTGAACTAAAAGATGTTTAAATACATCAGCGCCCATGTGAAAACAAAGCGCACTAAAACATCTTCTCGAATCGATGTTGTTGTTTGACCAAAAAAAAAAGTCGATGTTGTCGCTCATTCTCGGGCTACGTTCGCTGACTTTGTTGTCGTGGTTCTCATTTTTGAATTCCCTTCTGTCTTCTAGAATGAGTTGTGACGAAAGTATCAATTTTATTGATCTAGTTTTAAATCACTAGATAGTCACAACTAAGTATTAATTTCATCACAAATATTTACCGTTCTAGTCATTCATGTAATTCGAACTTAAACGATCCTTCAATCAAGTTACAACAAATAACAGTAGACCAAAAATTAATTGATACCAAGAAAAAAAGTAGTTAAAAGCTTATATGATTATATTTTAATATTTATTAATCTAAAATTGCCCCGAATTCATTTAAAGGAACAAATGTGCAAAACATTAGTCTATTAAACAGTAAATAATAATAAAAAAATACAAACAACAAATATTTTTTGTACATAATAAATGTATAAAAAAAAAAATGAATAATGTTACTCTTACCACCTTTGTATACCATATTCTCATACCACATAATATAGCAGATGAGGTGGACAGACACATGAATTCAATTTATTTAACATTTCTTTTCTTTTATGATTTATTAACACTTTAAAAAATACTGTTAATTAAAATTTCTTTATTAAAATACACTTTATTAATTTAATTGATGTGGTATAGAAATGTGAGATAAAAATATGTTTAAGTGTAGCATACTAAAAAAAAAAAATTTCTATTTAAACGTGGGCGGAGTAGTGATTTGTAACGTACCACATCTTCCAGGGAAGTTGGGGGGTGTGGGGCCCATAATTTGATATTATTGTTGTTGTTTATTTCCAACTGGACGTATAAAGACCCAATTGGGTTGCCTCAATTCATTACCAGAACAAAGAGCAATCAAAAACCAAAACACATAAAAGGTAAAAGGCCAAGCTGCAAGATCAAGTCCATAGTAGGGGATCTGAACTCTGACATGGCTGCTCAACCTCCCACAATCCCTCTCCTTACCCCTTACAAATTGGGAAAATTCAATCTTTCTCACAGGTACTTGCTTAATCTTTTCTACATTGCAATAAGCTGAAGAATGTTGCCTTTGTTTTATCTTTTTTGTCTAAATTTGTATGTTGGGTCATTTTGTTAGTTAGTGCATTAGTTAGCCATAGCTAACAAGAAAATTGAAGTTGCTGCTTATGTTTAACCTAATTTGGTTTACTGGGTATTTTGGTCATTGGGGTGGCTTGATAGTTATATAGCAAACTGCTGCATTCTTTGTGAGTTTGGGTAATGAATAGGAATTCTGGGGCTGTTTCTGCTGATGTCTAGAATTGATAAACTAGTTGTCTTGCTTTCACAATTGTGTAATTGTCAAATTCCCAGCTGCTTGCTCATGCCCTTTTCTCCTAACGACAACGTTCCTCAGCCTCGCGCTTGTATTTATAATCTAAAATGTCTGTGTGTTTTTCAGAGTTGTTTTAGCGCCATTGACTAGACAGAGATCATACCACAATGTTCCTCAAGCACATGCCATCTTATATTACTCTCAGAGAACATCCAATGGGGGTCTTCTCATAGCTGAAGCCACAGGAGTTTCTGACACAGCTCGAGGGTAATTTGAAGTAGAGAAGCTTTCAAATTCCGATGTTTGATTTTAAGTAACTAAGCTACATTTTAGGGTGCTTTCTTCATTTCAACGTTTGATGACATTTTTGTTTCTTTCGTATGCGCAGGTACCCAGATACTCCTGGTATATGGACAAAGGAGCAAGTGGAAGCATGGAAACCCATTGTTGATGCCGTTCATGCTAAAGATGGCGTCTTCTTCTGTCAGATTTGGCATGTGGGGAGGGTTTCAAATAGTGGTATGTTTCTGGCGTACACCTTATGACCTCACTATCGTAGAAGAACTTGTGAGCATAAGTGAAAAATTAGACCATTGAAGCATCATAACGCTGATTTACCTTTCATAATTCATTATGAAAACTCAATGTTTTCAGCAGGATTTTCTTTAGATGGAAGAAACTTGATATATCTAAATAACTCAGAATTTGATATATGTTTGAATTCATTATGAAATTCAATGTTTTCAGCATCAAATTTTTTATGGAAGAAGTTTAATACACTGAAATAACTAAGAATTCAGAAGTAGTATAGCATGTGCAAAGCTTCACAACAAGTGAGTGATTATGATTGATGATATCGTTGCTCAAATGGCGATCAAATTGTGACCTGTTAAGATCCGGACTTGGTGTTGATTGATGGAACCATTGTATGTTAAACCAACATGTAGAATAACATGAAAAATGGATATGCTTGATTGTCTGCAGACTATTTCCATGCACAATTGGTGTTTTTATTGATTGATCTGATCTACCTGGAAAAAAATAGGACTCTTTTTGTTAAATCATAAGTATCAGTGATGCTTCTCGACTTAAACTTTTAAATAATCTGCATTACTCCTACTTTTATTGCAATTTGAGACAACTGATTCCCTCTTTGTGTGAAAGAGTATGCTGCTGTGGCTGTGTTGTTTATTATCTTGAGACGTCAGATTGTGATTCTATCTTTCCTTGTTTACAGGTTATCAACCAAATGGGCAATCTCCAATCTCTTCTACTGACAAGCCAATACGATTAAATGGTATTGATGCCAGTGAATTCACACCTCCAAGGCGATTAAGGACCGATGAAATTCCACAAATTGTCAATGATTTTAGACTCGCTGCAAAGAATGCTATTGAAGCTGGTAATTTGTCTTTACGTTAAAATGAAATAGAATTTGTGAGCACTCAATTTGCTTCAGAGCTTGTGCAAAATGAACCATATTTTATCAGCTAAATGTAGTAAAGTAAAGGGAATAAACGTACTTGAATACATATATTACAAGTAGTCTTGCCATAATTATTCTATCTGCAGTTGTTATAGGGAGCAACTATAAGTAGTTTTATGCTAATGGCTTGAACTGAATTTGAACTCCCACATTAATATTATTTGTTATTCTTGACCTTCCACATCAACAATTTAGCTTTAGTGGTTTTGAGAGCCGATATAAGAAAAAGGGAGTAGCTTTTGCTTAATGAATAAAAGGATTGGTTCATATTTAGCTTTAGAATTTCATGATTGTTTGAATTTTGTGAATCATTAATTGGTGTTGTAATGAGCCCTTCTAACTGTAGGGAGGTCAAAAACAGTATTGTATTAAAGACAGGAGCCATAAAAGCAAAAGTTATCCAAGTTTTATTTTCAAAAGGTTGTATTAGAAGGATGGAATGAACAAGTCTTCTAGGCATATCAGTTATCATCTTCTCCTTGTTTCTCTTTCTTTTGTGTTGAATGCATGAGGCCAAAGGGGGAGGGGATTCGAACTCTGGCCTTGAGTGTGGGGTAAAAAGCCCGCTACCACCGAAGCTACAAGCCCCTGCTCATCTTCTCATTGTTTTCAATTGCATGGTAAACAACCATTATTTCTTTTGTCTTGTACACTGAAATAATTTGTCTGCTATATACAGGCTTTGATGGAGTTGAAATTCATGGGGCCCATGGCTACCTTCTTGATCAGTTTTTGAAAGATCAAGTGAATGATCGAACAGACCAATATGGTGGATCTCTAGAGAATCGTTGTCGATTTCCTTTGGAAGTCGTTGAAGCTGTTGTTAAAGAGATAGGAGCAGATAAAGTTGGAATTAGACTATCTCCATTTGCTGACTATATGGACTCAGGGGATTCAAATCCAAATGCGTTAGGCCTTTATATGGCCAATTCCTTGAACAAATATGGGATTCTGTACTGCCACATGGTTGAGCCGAGAATGAAGACAGTTGGAGAGAAAAGTGAAAGCCCCCACAGTCTTCTACCCATGAGAAAGGCTTTCAATGGTACCTTCATTGCTGCTGGTGGTTTTGACAGGGAAGATGGGAACAAAGCTGTGGCAGAGGGCCGTGCAGATCTCATCGCATATGGACGTTGGTTTTTGGCTAATCCAGATTTGCCAAAAAGATTTGAGCTCAATGCTCCTCTAAACGAGTACAATAGAGACACATTCTACATATCTGATCCGGTTATTGGTTACACTGATTACCCATTCCTTGAAACCACTGCTTAAGTTTCCTCCCGCCTACGGACGCTTGAAGCCTTGAACACTTTACCTGTAGGCTTTGTTGTTACTTTTCTTTCACCGTAACATGTAGTTTATACGAAACAAAGTGAATAAAAGTTTAAGGGAAAGTGGCCTTGGCCAACCAGAGATAGTTACATTCTTATTTGGTAGTCATTTTTCTGCTTTGACAAAGTGAATCCAGATTCATTGCATGTTAAGAGATGTAGCTATATATTGAGATTATTTGTACGGGACGTTGGAAATTTCAAAAGAACGGATGCATTTGGCATGTTATTGTTTCTACTGCGGGCGCTGGTGCTTTGGATTGCTTGTTTTCATCGTTTTTCCTCATCTTTTAATTCCTTTTTTTTTTTTTTTAACAAGGTTAATTACTTAAAAGTTTAAGATCATCACAAAAGCCGACAGATCCATGGGTTGCTAAGAGTTAGAAGGAAAAAAAAAAAAAACCAAGATTATCTTTATTAAACTCAAGTGGCCACGAGCTACAACACTACACTTGATACAGATTGGTCAAAGCAGAAGCACACCATACCAAATGACAATTTTACTGTGTGGTGAGCTAACTTCTGCCCCTCGAATTATTGCACACTTTTTCTCTTCTCTAATTATGCAATGCAATAAAAGTAAGAAGAAAAAATTTAAGCACATTAATACTGGAACTAAAATATAGGAAGGTTCAAGCTTCTATATTCGGCTGGCAAATTAAGCAGTGGTTTCAAGGAACGGATAATCAGTGTAGCCAATAACTGGATCAGATACATAGAAGGTCTCTCTGTTGTACTTATTCAGAGGAGCATTAAGCTCAAATCTCTTTGGTAAATCTGGATTAGCCAAGAACCAACGACCAAAGGCGATAAGATCTGCACGACCCTCAGCCACAGCGTTGTTCCCATCTTCCCTGTCAAAACCACCTGCAGCAATGAAGGTACCATTGAAAGCCTTTCTCATGGGTACAAGACTGTGGGGGCATGCACATTTTTCTCCAACTGTCCTCATTCTCGGCTCAACCATATGGCAGTACAGAATTCCATATTTATTCAAGGAATTGGCCATGTAAAGGCCTAATGCTTTCGGATCTGAATTCCCTGATTCCATATAGTTGGCAAATGGAGATAATCTAATTCCAACTTTATCTGCTCCTATCTCATTAGCAACAGCTTCAACGACTTCCAGAGCAAATCGGCAACGATTCTCCAGAGATCCACCATATTCGTCTGTTCGATCATTCACTTGATCTTTCATAAACTGATCAAGAAGGTAGCCATGGGCCCCATGAATTTCCACTCCATCAAAGCCTATATATCAGAAAAACATTTGTAACTTAGCATTTTAAGGGCAGATTACATGTAATTGAAACAAGGACAAGATGATAAGTTGATACTGATTGATCATACTACATAACTTGACCAGATTAAGGGAAATGTATATTCCTAGCAGACTTGTACATTTTGTTCTGTTAGCATGGCTCCCACTCTACTGCGAAATTGTTTCTCAAGTCCCGCACTAATGAATAAAATTTCTGCTACAATGTTGATTTTCAGGTCCTTACTCTTAGAAGGATGCATTTGGACAGCTATGACTGATTTACAAAACTAGAATATTAAACCATCAAATCCTAAAACTTATATGAATGATACCACTCAAGTTGAATTATTCATGTGGATGGTCAAGAATTGCTCACAGATCCTTTTAAAGGGGGAGTTGAATACAACTCAAACCATTATAAAATAAAAGATAATAGATAGTTTCTCCTTATATCAACTGCAGATTGAGATTGAACAACGATAGAATTCATCTAGCGTGAATTATTCTCACATTACATATCTAATCAAAATTCAAAGTAAATATATTCCATTTACTACATTTGGTGGATTAAATACAGTTCATTTGCTTAAGATGAAAAACAATTTTGTGTTCTCGCAATTTTATTTCACAATGAACTTAAGGACAAATTACCAGCTTCGATAGCATTCCTTGCAGCGAGTCTAAAATCATTGACAATTTGTGGGATTTCATCTGTCCTTAATTGCCTTGGAGGTGTAAACTCAGCAACATCAATACCATTAGATCGTAGTTGTGGGGTCAGTGGCTTGTCCGAAGAAGAGATTGGAGCTTGCCCATTTGGCTGATAAGCTGTAAGCAAAGAGTGATAGAATCACAAATCTGAAAGAGTTCTGTTAAAGAAATATCACATCCATTGATCAAAAACAGCCACCGCACCAGAAGCAGCATTGACAGTAAAAATAATGATTAACAATCATGATTAAAATATGCTCTTCAGACACGCAAACATATCCAACTTTCATGTTATTCTTCAATTGGCTAAGCATAGAAGGTTGTCATCCACATAAAACTCAAATCATAACTATCCACAATTTTATTGCCATTGGACAAATTATCATCAGTCTAAATCATTCACTCGTTTTGATGTACAGCACATAATAGATTAAGAAAGAAAAATCAGCTTTCTGATGCATGTGTTAATTTTTCACCTACACTCCCAAGGCTTTCAATGATAAAAGTGAAGTCATAAAGGTGTATGCCAGAAACGTACCACTATTTGAAACCCTTCCCACATGCCAAATCTGACAGAAGAAGACACCGCCTTTAGCATGAACCGCATCAACAATCGGTTTCCATGCTTCCACTTGCTCCTTAGTCCATATACCAGGAGTATCTGGGTACCTTCGCATACGAAAGAAACAAAAGAGACATCAAACATTAAATAAAGAAAGCACCCCCAAAATTAAGCTTAGTTACTTGAACTCAAACGTCAAAACTAGAAAGCTGCTCTTCTTCAAATTACCCTTGAGCTGTGTCAGAAACTCCAGTGGCTTCAGCTATGAGAAGACCCCCATTAGATGTTCTCTGAGAGTAATATAAGATGGCATGTGGCTGAGGAACATTTCCGTATGATCTTTGTCTAGTCAATGGTGCTAAAACAATTCTACAGAAGACAACCAAAACATAAATTATAAATACAAGCATCACAAGTTTCCTAGCAAAGTTGGCAGTATATATTATCAGAAGAACTACACCTACTACATGACCTGTGAATTCTCCAAAGTCGGTCATTGTTTATTAACAACTAAACAGAGGAGACAAATGCATGGTAGAAGAATATGCTAATCCGGGATTTCGCATTGGCAAAACTACATTTGACAAACACAAAAACTGCCCAGTAAACTAAATTTGACCAAACACAAGCAGTAATTTCATTTTTCTGGGACTTTAACCAACCCTGTTTCCAAATTCTACAAAACCCAATAGCCCAAACCTCAACTTAAGCAGAACAAGGCCAGGCTATAGCTAATCTGCGCACCAACAAAATGACCCAACTTACAAATTTACAAAAATATACAAATACAAACCAAAATTCACAAACAAATTTACAAAAAATGAATAAATACAAACCAAAATTCACCAGTTCTTATCAGTAAGTATCAATAAAATGCACAATGCAGAAAAGATTGAGCAAGTACCTATGAGAAAGATTGAACTTTCCCATTTTATAAGGAGTGAGGAGAGGACTTGAGGGACCTTGAGCAGCCATTTCAGAGCTTACTTCCTCTACTATGAGTAGTCTATATGATCTTGCAACTTTGGCCTTTGCCTTTGTGTTTGGGTTGTTGATTTCTCTCTAAACTGGGAATGAATGGAAGACCCAATTGGGTCTTTATACGTTCAGCAGTCGGTTGGCTTTAACTGGGCCCGACACCTTCCCTTCCTCCTTCGAGGGAAAGCATTGGGCTGGCTTTATTGATTGAGATGCTTGCTGACGTTTGTAATTACGTGAGTGATGATTTTATTTTATTAATTTATTATTATTATTTATGTTGTAATTATTTTTGGTATTGGGATTCGTTGTGCGGTGGAGCTGCCGAGTTGCCTGCCAACCTTGACCACCACACCATATCGGCATATCCATCAATGACCTTTGTTGTTGCAACTTTGTTTTTTTCTTTCTTCTTTAGTATTTTACTTTTGTCTAAATAATTACATCCATGCGTTTTTTAGTTGAATAATTGCATTTATGTTGTTTCGTTGAACACCTTTTTTGGCCTCTTGAATTCGTTCATGCATGAAAGCAACGTCACTTGTTCGAAGGGAAGTCGTCACTTTTGCTCCGAGTTAAAGTTCAAATTTGTAAGGAATTTTTTTTCTATAAAAACTGTGATTATGATTTTGTAATCCTTGGGTAATTTGAATTTGATCTCAAATACCAAACATTAAGGGCATATTTGGTAGGCTGGACTAGCCTGGACAATGTTAAATAACACTTTGAAACCCACGTTTGGTGAAAGATGGACTACCATAAATGGGATTGTATAGTCCATAAGTCAAAAAAAACTCCGAACTCGCTCGTCCAATTCAGTGAGGATGAAATGCAGTTCGCAAAATAGCGAGCGTGCTATTTTGAAAGCGCGAGTCCGACCCACACAGCGACCTCCACGAGCTACTCCTAGATGATGAGTATCTCCTCGTTCATGTCGGGCAAGAGGGCGATGACTAGCTCTTCGAACTCGACGATGTCGTTTTCGTTGGCGACGAGGACGTGGAGCTAGTCCAGCGACCAAAGCAAGGCGGCAAGTTCGAGCTAAATGAGGCTGCCATCGGAGTCCATGTTGAATCACATGAAGATTATGGAAGCTGCTTCCATAAGAAGATATGGAGATTATGAAGATTATGAAGAGCGGCCATCATTTTGGTAATGGCCAAAGAAGAAGAAAGGGATCAATCAGATCCCAATTAATTGTGTTTTGGGCATTTTTTGGTGTTTTTTAATTTTCATTTTGTGGTTTGGTAATTGGTTTGTGAAAAGTTGTGGTCTGGGGCTAATTGGCTTTGTTTTGTTTTTCTCTTTGGAAATTTGGAAAGAAAGACAGAGGAAAGAATGAGAGAATGGGGTTTTTTTTCTTTTGTAATTTTTTTAATATTTTTAATATTTTTTTTTTCACACATCAGCCCCAATTAAATATCCTTAATTAAAATTTTAAGACAAAATCCCCAATTAAATTTAAATATTACAAGAATTATTTTTTAGTCTGACACAATACCAAATATAGGTCTTCACTATTTTTACAATTCAGCTTTTTAGTCTGACACAACACCAAAGTAGTAGGTCAGTGCTTAATCCAGCTTAAGCCAATTCGAGCTAATCCAAGATAGTCCCAGGACTTAATCTAGTCCATAACAGTTCGTCGTACCAAACAGCCCCTAAGAACATCCACAACTATGCTCTTTATTTTTTAGTTAAATTTTAGTTAAAAGCATATGAAAGTTATTTTAGGAGCTCTTTATAAAATTTAAACTTCAATCATGCTCTCTAGTTTAAGGAGTCATAAATGTTATAACTCTTTTTTAATTGGTCCATCTCTATTAAAAAATAAAATAAAAAATAGTTAGCATTAAATAAAGATTTGAAATACTCATTAAATAAAGCTAGCATTAAATTATAGGGAACCACTAGGAGTCCTTTATCTCTCCTCAGATTTATGAGCTCCTAGAAGTCTCCCTATTTTATAAGGTGGATAGAGAGCATGGTTGGAGTTGTATTTTTACAATTCCTCCCTAAAATTTGTCTAAGGAAGTGGTTTAGAGAGCCCATTATGGATGCTCTAAATTTGATTTTGATAATGTGACAATTTGACATATAATCTACATAGTCATGATCTCTTGAATTACAGGGGTCCAAGAGATTTGTGGTCACTCACCGTTGAATGTAAATTCAACAGTTCACTCATTCTTGCACTTCTTTTAAGAAACTTTTTTGAATCATTGAATTAATATCCAACGGTGGGTGACCACAATCTCTTGGACTCCATGTGATCCAAGAGATCGGGACTGATAATCTATATATAGAAAGCAAAAAAAATTAAAATTAAAAACAAAATCAGATAATAGGTCTACTTTTATAGAATATAACCACCCATATTATTTTTTCTTAATTCTAAAAATAAAAAAGAAAAACAGAGTTTTACATTTCACTTGACATGTCAAATTAAAAAATTATTTTATTACATTTTTATAAGAATTATTTTATTACATTAGTATTGGTTTTTTTATTACTTTCTGAACATATAAATTGAAAAAATTAATAAAATAATAAAATAAAATCACAAAGTCAAACATCCAAAAATAGCAGCATAAGGAGAAATGTTACTCTATGTAGGATTTAACATTTTAATTGGAATGAGTCTCGACTATTTTTTATACATGCATTTATATACCAATATTTCTCAATTCATTCTACATGCACTTAATTATGCATATTCCTTCCAAACATAGAACTAATAAAAAGAGTAGTCCGTGTTACAATTAATCTAAAATTAAGCTAGAAACTAGTAATTAAGTACTGCTAGAGAGCTCTTCAAAACAAGTTAGGCAATATTTATATAGTTGTTGTGATGACTTAAAAGTGAATTCGTGCCGTGGTGATCATTGATCATCTGCGATTGCAAAGGATGAGGCCACACAACAAGGCCTCATGAAGTGGAGATATCAATGATATGTTTCTTCCTTGCAGCATGTCGACCCAGCAGCTTAAGCTTGCAGAAGAAACACTACTATTATTAATAGCACCATCTTCAAACCCCATCAAATTAGCACCAAGGTCGTGATATTTGGAGCTTTGTGGAAAAGACCCCAATGGGGGAGGGTTATAATTATCGACGCCACCAAAGTTCACCAGCTCTACTAATCCAAAATCTCCATTATAACCAAATTCTAACTTAACATTACTGTAAGATAATTCAGAGTGTTGATTTCGACAATCATGACTGTTCACGGTGGTATTAGACAATTTACCTTCATCACAAATATCATTAATGTCAAATCCATGAGAAAATTTGATATTATTAGTGGTATTCGGCAGTTTACCCTTACCACGAATGCCATTAGTGTCAAGTCCATTAGCAAATTCAATATTATTATCGCCGGATACTTGCAAAGTTGGGCCGTTGTTGAAGTTATAACTATTTGGTTCTAACAATTCTGCCATGCTCTCTTCACCATGATCTTCTTTGACAAAGTTGGGCTGAATTGTTTTTGTTTTTCCCTGGAAAGAATTAATATTCTCTTCCAAAATTTGTATATGGGTCTCCAAAGCCTTCGAATACTGATCCAACTTTGGTTTCTCTTTCTCATCAAAACCCTCCTCGTACCCCTTCTTTTTTCCTTTACGCTTTTTCATCTTTCTTCCGCGTGAACATTTTCTGAAATCCGTGATGATTTCTCTGGCCTTGGCCTGGTCCTTTGGCCAAACCGAAAAATTACCCTTCGAATTGTAAGAAACCATGCAAACCCTAGCATTGCATAGTTTTTCAAGCGCCTCTGCTTTCCTGTGCATTGTCGCGTGCCTCTTGGAGCCCGACATTGCTCCTTGATAAGACTCCTCTGCCGGGAAACTATTTTTGCACTGTCGTTTGAGGTCCTCCGTTTTTCTGGCCATTGAATCCGCCATGCAAAAACCAGAAGAAAAAAAAACACAGACACACACAGAGGTTGAAGACAACGTACAAGTAAACCCAGAAGGAAAAGCTTGCAAGTAGAACAATGGAGAGTTTACGATAATTTATAGGAAGCTATTGAGCTTGGGTTTTTCTGGTATATGTGGGAAAAAAATCTGTCTTTGATTTTCCTAATGGCAGTGGGTCAACTGGTTCTTGCAACAAAATACAATATCACCCATGTACGGAGCAAAGTTTTGAGCTACAGAAAAGGAAAGAAGGAATGCTGGCTACACCAGAAAACTCCTTTTCTTTTTTTCTTTTTTCCCGTTTTACCCTCCACCACACGACAAGGCATTAATTGTCCCACTAGACAAATAATAAAGGGCTCTTTAGTTTTAACCCATAAAAAACTTAACTAATTTGGAAGAAAGATAATTAATTTTGCTTAATTAATATAAAACCAAAGCCACCTAATTTTACCAAAAGGACATCCAACAACCCTAAAATTACTACATGTACCATTGTGCTTAACTGTCAAATACAGTTTATTTAATTAAGAAGAAGGGTAGAATTGTCTTATCAGTTGTTATTTTTTACCTGACCCAACGAATCTGGGCCTCTCTTTGGGCTAATCCAAAATAGTAGTTTTTTCCTAGGTATTAAAACTAAAACCAAAATATTCAATATCTTACAAACTAATTAATAAAGTTAATTATGTCTAAAACCTAATTTTTCTAATAATAAATTGGGGTAACACAATTTGTACTCCGATAATTTTCTGTTTTTATAAATCAGGGTAATTCTGTTGGTTGAGGTTTAAAAAAAAACAAAAACAAAAGGACGATTATGTTATGTAACGATTTCCTAATGATCTAAAAATTGAGTAAGATTTATATATGCTTGTCATGGTTCTATGAAGTTGCAGAATGATAACATGTATGAACCATTTACGATTATTTTTCGAAAGTAACTAGGGCAGGATCAAGTGTTTGCTCAACTGGTTGTAAGGGTAATTTAAGAGTTGCTTTGGTGTATTAAATGATAATGAAGTGGTCTAAAAAAATTGAACAAGTAAAGTTTTTTATTTTATTTTTTATTTTATAGAAATTCTGGGATTACATTTATAATTAAGTCAAAAAAAGTCACTAGTCATAAAATGCCAATACAAATTAGCCATAAAGAGCAATACAAACTAGCCACAAAGACCATTACAATAATGGAGCAATCTAACATCAAAATTAAGACAATCTAGTGCCCTTCCACCAACGACCATATATGATAGAAGAAACTCTAATATAGGCACCGAACTAATATTGTAATGAGGATGGTGGTGGAGATTCGACGCAAATGTAGGTAGAGATCTGACATCGAGATGCAGTCTCCTATTATGAATGGAGGAAAATCATAACATAGTGAAGTAAAAAAGGGGACACCTTTTGTCACTGAAAATGGGAGAAAAGAGGAGAACGGAGAAGATACAAAGGAGAGTGGAGGAATTAAGGAGAGGAGAGTGAGAACGGGAAGAATATTGGCTTCCTCTCTCCTCGAAGTGAAAATGGCGCTAGGAGTGTTTTTTGGAGAATGAGAGCGAACCAGTAAAGTTTAATGTCTTTGTTTGATTTTGCACTACTAGAAAATCTTATTCTAACCACTAGATAACCCTTGGCCTATATTCATAACAAAGGATCCTATGTGTGTCGACTCTAGGCATTTGAAATTTTGGTACTTTTTGAAGTGAATTAGATTTATTACAAATTCTTAAGTGCGTGATGTTAGTCAAATTACAGAGTTAGCATAGTTAATTAATGACATGTAAATAGGCTATAAACGTGTGCGAGCCTGGAATTTTATGGCATGAATAATAGGTTCTTTATAATGACATATTTGATTATGGGAGTTTTTAAATTTGACATGTTTTCTTATCAGAAATGAGTATTGAAATGATTTCAAATTTCTGACTTGCCTGCATTTACTAATACATTAAGTATTTAAAAAAAAAAAAATATTATGTGAATTTCACCTTAAAATATGTTATCGACGACAAATATCCTCAAATCGGGAATGAGAACAACTAGGGGGAGTAGTTGATCCAATTCCAATACCTTGATTTCTCTATCTAATTAATTCCCCGATTCATAATTTTTCCCATTTCATGATAAGTAAACGTGACATATATAGTTTAATATTTATGGAAAAAAATTTAAGCAAGCATGGGTGCTACTGGAATATAATTATGACAGATTGTGTTTTCCATAAACAATAAACTAAGTTCAGAAAATCCCATAATCAAATATGTCCTTCTAGAGAACCTGACATTCATGCCTTCTATCAGACCCAAAAAAAGAAAACATTCATGCCTTAAAGTTATAGGGTCGTTAAAAAAAAAATAAAAAAAATCCGAAATTGACTTAAAAAGCCTTGGCTTAAATGTCAATTTTTTTGGGATATAACAAAAGCACAGCCCAACTTAATTAAATAAAAAAGACCTAAAGCCCAGCCCAGGCACCAACTACCGTAGGGTATGAACTTCTCGCTCTCCACTTCTCTCTTCTTCAGTTCACTCTTCTCTGTCTTCTAATTTTCTCATTTCTGCCATTTTCGACCAAACAAACTTTTCTTTTTCTTCGATTCTTCCTCTTCCTTTTTCAAGCTTCATCTCAATGAGGTTCTCTTTTCAACATACATAGAGCATTGCTTAGCTCAAGAGTTCAGTGCCATTTTGCCTTTGAATTGTAAAATAGAGCTTCAATTTCTTCATGGGTTAATCGACGACATTTCAAGGAAGATGATGGCAATAACAGTGAAGCCTCCTTCATCCCAATCACCATTGTTCAGGTACGTTTCGCAAAACCCAGCTTTGTTTCTCTCTCGGTTATTCTGCTCTGGAAGCTCCATTAACGATGACGTTGAGACTATTTTTCGCATAGTCAGTTGCTCGAACCAGTCTAGAAACTTGAAGCAAGCATTGAAATCAAGTGGGGTTTTTCTCTCAAATGATTTGATTGATAAGGTTCTAAAACGGGTTAGGTTCAGCCATGGAAACCCTTTACAAGCTTTGGAGTTTTTCAATTATACTGGGAATAGAAGAGGGTTTTATCACAGTTCTTTCTCGCTGGATACAATGCTTTATATATTAGGAAGAAGTCGAATGTTTGACAAAACTTGGGAGGTCTTAGTTGACATTAAGTATAAAGATAGAAATTTGATAACCCCACGGACTGTGATGATTGTTTTAGCTAGGATTGCTAAGGTTTGTTCGGTTAGGCAAACTGTGGAGTCTTTTAGAAAGTTCAAGAAGCTTGTGCCCGAATTCGATACAACTTGTTTCAATTCTCTGTTGAGGACTCTTTGTCAGGAGAAGAGTATGACAGATGCTAGGAATGTGTATCATAGTCTGAAGCATAACTTTACGCCTAATTTGCAGACTTTCAATATATTGTTATCCGGGTGGAAGTCATCTGAGGAAGCTGAGGGGTTCTTTAAGGAGATGAGGGAGATGGGTGTGGAGCCTGATATCGTTTCATACAATTGTTTGGTTGATATTTATTGTAAGAGTATAGAAATAGACAAAGCATATAGGGTGGTAGAGCAAATGCGTGACGAGAATATATCACCTGATGTGTTCACCTATACTAGTATCATTGGGGGATTGGGGTTGGTTGGTCAGCCTGATAAAGCCAGAGATGTATTAAAGGAAATGAAGGAGTTTGGGTGCTACCCTGATGTTGCAGCATACAATGCTGCCATTAGGAATTTTTGTATTGCGAAGAGGCTTGGTGATGCTTATGGGTTAATGGATGCAATGATGAGTAAGGGTTTGAGTCCAAATGCAACTACGTACAATTTGTTCTTTAGGGTTTTCTTCTGGTCGAATGACTTGCAAAGCTCATGGGGTTTGTATGGGAGAATGATGCATACTGGATGCCTGCCAAATACACAGTCGTGTATGTTCCTGATTAGGTTGTTTAAGAGGCAGGAAAAGGTGGATATGGCATTGCAGCTGTGGAATGATATGGTTGAGAAGGGTTTCGGTTCTTATATATTAGTATCTGATGTGTTGTTTGATTTGCTTTGTGACTTGGGAAAACTAATGGAAGCAGAAAGATGCTTTTTGCAGATGATGGAAAAGGGGCATAAGCCAAGTAATGTTTCCTTTAGAAGGATCAAGGTTCTTATGGAACTGGCAAACAAGCATGAGCCCCTGAAGAACTTGACAGAGAAAATGGCAGTTTTTGGCTCTTCAATCCATCTTCCTGGGAGTACAAAGAGCTCAGCAGAGACATCACGTTTAGAATCACTTCCAATATAAAAGTGTGTGGGTTACTAGTCATGATTTTTTTGATGGTGTTGTGGAATTACTGATGCCGAAAATGTTTCTGATTGATATGTGAGAAGAGGTGCTTTGCATGATTGGGAATTTGAGGCTTGCCATGGTGAAGTGTTAAGAGCATAGCATGTGGATTTGGAATTTAAAAGTTTTTTTTTTGGCTTGGGCCTAGTCTTGGCACTTGCGTGTAATGTCTGTTACAAGTTCAATGGATTTAGATACTGTGCCCTGGGGGTTGGTGGTGAGGTTGCCAATTTATAGACTGGTTATGCTGAAATGTTCTTATTTTGCAGAAACGTCGCACACCCTTTGTTACTTGTTTGAAAAATATTCATATTGTGCTTTTACTTGCCTTTAATACGGTGTAGTAAGACCGGCTCACCCACCCTGCAAATTATCCTAACTGCGCCTCAGAACTGTTAGACAACTTTCTAGTTGAAGTCAGGTGAGGAATAATGTTTCTGACTTTCTTTGTACAATTTTGTTGTTGTTGCTCCTCTTCTTACATGAATATAAAAGTGGTGGTATCTCCTGTTGAAGATTATGAGTGACATGGGCTTGTGTCTATTTTTCCTCCATTTGGGTGAAAGACAATTGTGTTGGTGAAAAAATTTTATGGCTTGAGATTGTATGTCCAAATCGTTGCTGACCAGTCATGGTAAATTCTGTTTCACAAAGCATTCTTTATTCCTGCTAACATGATTTGCAGCTTGTGTCTATAAATGCTGTTAACATGATTCAGTTGAAATCCTTACTTTTCTTAACCCTTATCCTGCTAGGTCATGCTCAAACGAATCTTAGGTTTGCATGGAAGTACCACAAAACATTATTTATTCCTCACATCAATTCATAATTTGTGGTGCCTTAATGATCCACCAATTAGTGTTTTCATTGTTTCGTATTTGAGTTTATAAATACTGATTTTACTTTCATATGGTAATTTGACTATATTCTCTTCGTCAGTAGGAGTATGAAGATCTACCTATGAAGGCAAATCAAGGCTTAATGTATCCTTCAAAGCCTTTCACCACCCATGCCCCTTGGGGAGATAGCAAGGACTTTGGGATGTTTGAACGCATGCAGTTATTCCTTAGCATGTGCAGCGGAATGACAGAGGAAGCTTCAGCTCAAAGTATGGGAAATAGAAGATCTACTTGCTGCTGTATGCCTAACCAAATACTATTCCAAGGGTTGTGAAAGCCCACAATGTAGTATTTGCTACAATTGCTTTTCTGTGATGCTTGAACCAGTACAAAAAGTTCAGGGGATGACTTTACTACTGACAGAATCGCTGAGGCTTGTACCTGCTTCATAGGGACCAGGTAACGCGAACCTAACGGAATAAGCAATGTCCCATACCTTTCTTGGTTGGACCCCAAACCAGCAATTTTCATCTTCCTGAATTGGGATATCAAGGCTAGATAGGCAAGTTTACAGATACTGCTGCATTATGCGTCTTTAAATTGTGTATATTTGCCTCTGGTTGAGATGCTGCTGCATTATGCGGGGGAAAACTTAAGCCGACATTTTGGCATGTCTGTTTGTAGCAAAAATGTAAAAGTTCCCCATGTTGTACTTTAAGATATTCCTTGATATAATTTCATTCGCCACTATTCAATTCAATTATATGATCAAGCATGGCCTCCATAGAGAGATTGCAATGAGATTACAAAGTATAAAAAGACAGCTGCTTATAAGTTGATGGAAGGTAACAGTGATGCTAAAACCTTCACCTAAAGCCTAATTCGAAAGTTCCTGCTGAAGTTTTTTTTATAGCCATTTTTGCCAAATTCACACACACGGTCAATCTAACTAACACTCCATTGGTCTTGCTCAAAGTTTATTTGGGTTATTAAGCCAAAATAATCAGCTTTAATTTCTGTGTTTTTAATGTGGCCACTTTCACCTTGAAAAAAAATAAAACCAATTTCATCCTTGTAAATAAAATTGACTAACTATGGTGTCAAACACAGTAACTAAATTAATCAAATTAAAAATTCCTAAACTAAATTTGCAAAACTAAAAATACCCGAACTACATTAGCCATTTTTAACACAGTTACTAAATTGATCAAATTAAAAAATACAAAAACAAAATGGGCAAAATTAAAAACACCAGAAGTAAATTGACCAATGTATTCAATACTTCGAGCAATAAAAAAGTAAAGATATTTCATTTCATTCCGCGCAATATACTATCACGACTTTTTTTTGTTTTGTTACAATATACTAGCACGACTTCGCATATTCGGAAAGCACCTTTTTCTTTTTCTATTATATTATATTTTATAAAATCCTAAAATTTATAAACCCTAACCAATACATCACCACCGCACATATATTTCCCTCCACAAACCCTACCCATCATATACATTTCACCTTAGCTCTCTCTCTGTGCAACGGCTAGGCTTCGAAGATTGGACAATTATCGTTGACCCAATGGCTTTGGTTAGTCTTTTCCCTTCTGCATTTTGGTTTTTTCATTTTATGCTATTATCAAACCCATTTTTGTTCTACCATGTAATCTGGATGTGAAACATTGACCATATAACTGGAGCTACTCTCTTACCGTTGATTTTGATTTACCCTCTGAAAATGGTGGGAGGCTCTTGCTCCATGGTTAAGTGATTCCAATATGTACAGAAACAAGAACAACACTCTAAAATGGACTCCATTTTCTTTGTTTTTGAATTTTTGTTTTTTACTGTCAAATGCTAATTAGTTTCATTACCAATATCAGAACTGACACAGAATTTGTTGGGTGATGTTGTAATTGTATCTGATAAACAAAATGTTTATATATGTTTGATCTACTTCTAGGTGTTGCACGCGGGGAACACTAATAAAAATGGTTTCAAGGCACTTATTGCTGCCGAGTACAGTGGTGTCAAAGTTGAACTGGTGAAGAATTTTGAGATGGGTGTGTCCAACAAAAGTCCCAAGTTTCTTGAAATGAACCCCATTGGGAAGGTGGGCTTTATTTCTTTTTTATGTAGACAAATTCTATTTGTTAAAGTATATTTGGTATGATTTGTTTGGTTTTGTTGTGTAGGTTCCTGTGTTA
This sequence comes from Prunus dulcis, assembly GCF_902201215.1. Taxonomy (NCBI): domain Eukaryota; kingdom Viridiplantae; phylum Streptophyta; class Magnoliopsida; order Rosales; family Rosaceae; genus Prunus; species Prunus dulcis. The sequence continues at coordinate 41,177,414 of NC_047650.1, forward strand.
GAAACACCTGATGGACCTGTTTTTGAGAGTAATGCCATTGCACGCTATGGTGAGGCTAGATTTTAAGCTTCTTAATTTATATCTAGAAATGTTGTTATGTTTAAATCTAATTGTATGCTTTCATTTGCTGCAGTTACTCAGTTGAAGGCAGATAATCCTCTTTTTGGTTCTACCTTAATTGAATATGTAAGTGATGTGATGGCTGTCTTGCACTTGTACACCTCCCCCATTTATTAAATATGTGTCCTTTAAAGCTTCCATTTATTCAATTCTGAATTTCCCCTTGGCTTATATGGTCAGAGTAACATGTTGTTTGGGTTGATGAATGTTAAAAATCTACTGGTACTCATAGTGAGGCGACTTTGGATTTATAATTGGGTAAATTATTATGATTATAGGCTTAGGTTGCATGAATTAAAAAGCTTTAGAACATCCGTTAGATATTTTTACTGATATGATCTTCATTAGAATGCGAATATGGTTTGCATTCCACATTCCGTTGAGGTACTGATGATTTTTACCGTTATTTTGTTGGTTTTGACAGGCTCATGTGGAGCAATGGATTGATTTTGCCACTTTGGAGATTGACGCCAATATTTTGCGATGGTTAATACCACGTATCGGTTTTGCTGTTTACCTTCCTCCGGTTAGGCATTACTGCATTTAGTTTTTTCATACAGTTATTTACCACTGTTACTTTTATGTATCTAAATGGGTACATTAAAGCGATTGACATTTTTTTTATTGGCACAAAGGCTGAGGAAGCTGCAATTTCTGCATTGAAGAGAGCGCTAACTGCTTTGAATACTCATCTTTCTTCCAACACATACCTGGTCGGGCATTCTGTGACGTTGGCTGATATCATTTTGGCGTGTAATTTGACTCTGGGATTTAGCCGGTTATTGACAAAAAAATTTACCTCTGAATTTCCCCATGTTGAGAGATACTTTTGGACCTTGGTTAATCAGCCAAATTTTCGCAAGATATTGGGCGAAGTTAAACAAGCAGAATCTGTTCCATCTATTCAGTCAGCAAAGAAGCCTTCACAGGCAAAGGAACCCACAAAACCTAAGGATGAACCAAAGAAAGAGGCCAAGAAAGAACCAGCGAAGCCTAAATTAGAAGAGGCTGTTGCTGAAGAAGAGGCACCCAAGCCCAAGGCAAAGAATTCTCTTGATCTTTTGCCTCCTAGCAAGATGATTCTGGATGAATGGAAAAGGCTTTATTCAAACACAAAGACCAACTTCCGTGAGGTTGCTGTTAAAGGTGATTTCTTATAACTTTCCTATATCTATGCATTAACCACATCTTGTTTTTTTTCAGTACAAGTGATAGTATCAACCACATCTTGTTTTTAATTTGTCATAAACCTGCATAGTTCATGTGGTTTTGCTTGCCAGTCAGGATATAGTATTGTTATTGTGCATTCTTCGAAACGAAGTTTGTTTCTATTTTTGTCTATTTCTTTTTCACCAATATTAGCAACTATTTACTAGAGGATCAAAGTGGAATCCGGTCTAAACTACATAGAGGAACAGTATAATTTATCCTGGTTTCAAATGACTATATATCATATCAAGGATCATCATTAGCCACTGTTTTCCTTATACATTCTCTCTCTGACCTCTCTGTTTACTAGGCAAGCCATGCATTATTTTGTATCTGTTAATACAGGTATGAAAGGTGGATAATTAAGAATGCACTAATGCAGCAGACTGCAGCTGTAAATACCTTCAGATAACTTTAAGTTTTCTTCTGGATGAGAATCACCTAGACTCTTGCGATTTAACTACCTCTAGACATTCAGTTCTTAGGACTTTGCGTGATCGCTCCTCTTGTTAAAAACTCACTTGAGGGGCAAGGATTTTCTTTAATGAAAGATTTAAGAACTCTGGACACTTGTGCTCATATTTGCTTAAATATTGCTTTATATATTAAGGTAAAGTGGACAATTATCAACTTTAATATGTGTATATATATATATATTTTTTTTTCACCTGTCACTTCTGTTTGCAGGATTCTGGGACATGTACGATCCAGAGGGTTACTCTCTTTGGTTCTGCGATTACAAGTACAATGATGAAAATACTGTATCATTTGTGACTTTGAACAAGGTGGGTGGTTTCCTGCAGCGGATGGATTTGGCTCGTAAGTATGCATTTGGGAAGATGTTGGTGATTGGCTCGGAGCCTCCATTTAAGGTTAAGGGCTTGTGGCTCTTCCGGGGACAAGAAATTCCAAAATTCATAATTGACGAGTGTTATGACATGGAACTGTATGACTGGCGTAAGGTTGACATCACTGATGAGGATCAAAAGGAGCGCGTTAATCAGATGATTGAAGATCAGGAGCCTTTTGAGGGGGAGGCTTTGTTGGATGCCAAATGTTTCAAGTGATGAGAGAAGTGTCCTAAAGAAGTAGATGTAATGTTTTAGCGGTTTCTTAAAATTAATCTTCATTGTGGTTGTATTACAACGTTGTCTTCTGCTCTTATTCTAGCCTTTTTGTGACATTGATAGCATCATGTATTTTGTTCTCCTATGACATTATTGGTTATATTAGGAATATCAATTGAACTTCGTTTAATTTGCAAGTTATGACAGATTGTTGTTTTGTTATACTATAGTACATAGCAGCAAACTCAAAGCTAAGTTGCATGTCTAGAGGCCTAGCCTAGTCGTTGGTGCTTTCTGCAGTGATTTAGGCATTTCTAAGTTTGGGTGCTGGTGGTTTAACTAAAAAATTCAGTGTAGCAATGAGCAATTTGCTCTATATTCATTAGAGTTCACTTGTATGGATTGTGGCAACCCCTCAGAATTAGTAGACAACTTCTGGCAATAGGAAAATGTCCAGATATCACTGTTATTCTTAGAATACTCATGATCTATGGAAAATTGGAAAAAGCCATTGCAAATATTAATAGTTATCCTTATTTCTGACTTGACTAATTCGTGCCCCTTTGATATGAACTTAGGTGTCCTTGGATTGGAAGAAGCAAATTTATAGAAGCTAGCCTTAAAATGGCACAGATGCTCTGGTGAGAAAGTATTTACAGCTACCTCATTTGGCCGAATAAATTGAGGTAATATGTTCAGTGTGGAGGTATTTGAGCTTCTGCAGCGTCATTCTCTTCGTAATTTCTGCCGCTGGTTAGTTTTGTTGAAGCACCTCATGGAACAGTATTGTTATGAGAATTTCTCTGTGGGTTTCTGGAATTTATTATAAAGTAAAGCATGGTGCTCATGGCTTCTAAACAATGTCTGGCTCTTATTCAACTTCTGGCGCATATGAAGAGAGCATTATTCAAGTGTATTGCACTCAATGTTTCCATACTATTATAATTTTTATTTTATTTTTATAAAAGCATTTTATAGCATGTTTTAAGGATTGTGTTGCTTCTAGGTTTTGTGTTTTTTTTTTGGGAATAAGATTCAAATGGAAGGCTCTTGACTGTCAATAGGTCTGCTCCAAGAGGAACATGCAAAAAACGCCCACCTCGTTCGTTTGAACCTGCTTTTTAGAATCATTTTGGTAACCTGCCATGGAAGGTCGATAATGCTCAACTGGAGCAGGTTTTTAGTGAACATAATAGCGTGGTGGAGGCAAGGAGTGGTCTTTGATAGAGAAACTGGACAATCACTATAATGAAATGCTAATGGGATAGTTGGAGAAGAGAAAAGTTAGCCTAAAACAAGATCGTAACAATATTCGCTGGAGTTGGTACAGGAGATTGGAGTGTGCCGGAGGCTGAAATAGCCTAGAAAGGTAGCTCTCAAGTTTGGCCAGCATACAGATGACAGACATATTGTGTAAAAGTTCTGTTGCAGGTTTGGAATTTATTTCCCAGCAAGAGCAAAAGGTTTAGCTAAAAAAATTTGACAGAGGAAAGAGCAAACAGAAGGCTGAAAAATACTAAGATAAGATAACTAGCTAGGGCTAGATGACGGTGAGAATGAACACCCTCATAGGGCTCAGTATATTCATATATTCTGTCACTTCAGTTTGATTGCTGTGTTTCTAATAATAATATCAAGTGGAATTTAAGTTCTTGGTTTTATTCAACTATTTTACATGGGAACTCAGAAAGTAATCACTTAACATGCTTAGAAAACCAATCAATCATGTTGTTATGAGCCTCCTCTGCAAGCTTCACTGCTTCTTCATCTATGAGGAAATATCTTCATATACCTCATGGTCCAACTATGCTCAGCTTTTGGAAATATCTTCACATAGCTATCAATCTATGAGGAAAGAAACAAAGCTTGTTTAGTTTTTAGACTGTAAATCAAGAATATGAACATTATAGAATGAGAGAATTTTAAGTAGAAAAAAAAAAATAAGAGCACCTCAGATTTAGCAGCTAATTTCTCCTCAAATTGTTTCAAGAGTTCCAGTGGAGAATATTCATCAATCTCAGCTCCTAGAACCACCATGGGAACTTTAACCCCTGTCAATAGGTTTAAGCATTAATTGAGCATTTAAGTATGATGAGATTATTAGCTTTTCTTGTAGCCTACCCAAAATAACTTTATATATTTGCCTCCACATACGGAAAAGAATAATATCAGAAAATTCCCAAATATCATTATCTGACATGTCTATATTCCTAGATTAGGCTGTATTGCAGATATAGCATAATGCAAGTTGTATGTAGTTTAGAAAGCATTTAAGCACTGGAGTCCATACCCTCAATATCATCCAAAGCAACAAATGAAGGATGTAGTAGCACAGCAGCTTGGACGAAATCAGACTTCGCGAGCTCTGTCACGACCTTGCCTGAGAAGAACATTGAGTTTCTTTCTTAGTCAGCTGCGAAATTATGTCAAGTTTTATTTTTATTGTTCTGGCTAAGGATATCCATTTGTGAAGTTGTGAAAATGATGAAGCAAAAATGGAAAATAAGCAAAAGAATAAGGAGCAAAATTAGAATGTTGTTTATAAGAAAAGAAAATCGGGCACAGCAGACAGGAGAAGCAACCACTCACCACCCCAACAGAATCCTGCAGCTCCAATTGCAGAATAACCTTTCTCTTTAAGAGCATTAATTATTGATTTTGCATCTTCAAATCCTTTATCCTAGTAAAAACACTTAGCAAGCTTCAGGCACTAAAATTTTAAGAACTCTCTATCAAAATATGCAGCAATATGTGGAATCCACTTAATTTCATGCAGCCAAAGATTAAAATTTGGAATAGCGCCCCAAAAAATATAATTGACCGATCATGAGTTAAGCTTATAATCGAGGCATCTATGAAAAGGTGAGAGCGAACCGTTCCATGATCTTCTAACCAGACTGCTAGAGGTCTGTTATTGTCATATACAAACGGATCATCATAGAAGAAGTTTGGAATTACCACAAAGAATCCTGCAGCTGCCACTTTTTCGGCAAGCTTCCTTAAAGAAGAAAGCAGATTACATTAACTTTCAGGAAGTGTAATGGATTATACACACATTATAATAGATGACTATATTCAACACTGCAGACTATTGGTTACCATCCATTAACAACAATCATGGATTTGTGCTTCACTCACAAACACTAAAAACGGTAACTGCTGGCCATAAATTGCCTTCACTGAATCATAATTTCCATAATATTCCACGTTCTGAGTTTGAAAAAGGACTTCCTTTACACCAAAATCCCTTCTTTTTTTGATTCACCTTCCCCAGGAAATGCAAAAATTTGAAATCTTTGAGATTTTGTATCATCGTTTTTATGAGCTGTGTAATTTTGTTAACAAATTACCACCATAAACTTTCCAGGGCAAGATGCAGATAACATCATTAGTCTCGAAGAGATTCGATGTGTTTTATAGCAAATTCCATAAGGATTATACAGGGAGGAGAACACCAAATACTGTAATGAATACTGATTTTTGCAACCTCTATTCTAGGAAGTTCGAAGCAGGACACATTTAAGACATAATTAATACAGTCTGATTTGACAAGCTTCCTGATGCACTCCTTATGAAACATTTGTAACAGAAAATTCTTTCTGAAACAAGAGAAGTCACAGCTCAATGGAGCGCCCTTTTATCTCTAACTCATGCACATAAAGTACATCAGAATCCATTTGATCAATGATAGAAAGTAATTTTAGAATTAGCCATACCTCAAATTCGGAGCTCGATATCCTGCAGGACAAATCAAATATGTAAGTTCAGTGAATTGTTTGACAAATCCAAGTTGATTATATGTTATCGGTTCTTCTCGTCTCCATTGTTAAACAAGTTCTTTCAGTTAAAAGAACTTTCTAGTCATCGCACTTTCCTCCTAATAGTTCCTTTTGACATGAAAATTAAAATAGGAGCATAACATCAGAATTTATTACAAAGAAGAGAAACTTTGAAGTGGTAGGCAGGTACCAAAAACATCAGAGACGAGAACAATGGCAAGCTTGGAGTTAGGGGAGCCAGCGGCGTAGACGTTAAGGCCTCCAAGTTTTTCAGCACAGTCTACTCCATAGCTTGGGTTGAGAATTGGTGGATTCGAGCAGCATTGAGGGCCTGCCATTGTATCTGTTCGGTTAAGGCACAAAATTTCAAACAAAAACAAAAAACACACAGCACAGTTTGTCTGGGGCAAAATTTGGAAGAGAAAATATGGCGTTGGGCTCAACCACCGTCTTATTCAGTCACCTCATAAATGCTTTCAAAACATGATTTATGTAATTTTTTCTTTGATTACAAATTGAATACTTGTGTCTTACTCCAAGTTTGATTCTGATAACATAAATTATATGAACATGAAAGAAATGGTTTACAAACATGATGACATACTGAATCTTCAAGGAGTTATGTAAGATCATCTGATTTGCAATTAGTCAAAACATTTCATGATTTTTTATTTGAAGGATTTTTGAATTACTACAATGATAAGAAGGAAAAAAAAATATCTGAACCTTTGAAAGGTGTTGCCCTTATCTCACATTAATAAAGAAGAAAAAGAAAACACTAAAGAGGCTCTCAGAGAATTGGAGGCTAATTGCTTGAACTCAGTCAATGCTTAACTTTGGCAAAATGTCCACACGTTAAACATTTTTAATTTTAATTTTTTTAATCTCTAATAGTTGATACTTCTCTCATTTTCTCTTTACTTGGTTTCCTCATTTCATATGCACCTTTTATAAGGATGATATAAGATTTCCATTTAAGTTAGTTTAGAATTAGTTTGACTTTGTTTGCAGTCAACAACTGCAGCTCAACACCATCTAATCTTAGGTCATGTTTGGTTCGCGAAAAGTATTTGATGAAAAATCAATTCATATGTCTTTTCTGTAGGGCTGAGATGCAGAAGAATTATTTTTCATGTTTGTTAGTATTGGAAAAGTTACTGGGAAATATCATTTAATTTCAGTTCCCATATTCTCTGATATGTCCGGAAATTTTTTCCAAACATGAAAAAAGTAAATAGTTTTCCAATCCAAATCCCTTTATTTGGCAAACCCATCCTTAAAGAGTACCCATGCGTTATATATATATATATATATATATATATATATATATATATATATATATATATATATATATATATATAAATTGCCCTGACGTATGCCTCTCATCTGTTGCCAAATAAAATAGATAAATACAAAATTAGACAAAAGTGAGATTGCCAAATCAAACTACGTTATTGTGATCACAATTTTTTTAAGTTACATTGAATCGTTAATCACCACATCATGTATAATTGGATAAATTTTAATTTTTGAGACTCGTGTAGCTAAATCAAATCATACGAAATATGGTGGTAATGGTAACCCCAGCACCAATGGTAAGCAAAATCCTTCTAAGAAAATGAAGAAACGTAAGTTGGCTTATTCTATTGGTCAGGTCGCCACCAGCATTCACTAGTTTGGAGTTTTGGAGTTGGTAGTGGGAAAGGCATACAGAGAAAGGCAACGCGTTGAAAATTCAACATTCAACGTTGAAACCTCTGTCCATTTTACTGGTTTATTAGGTTTTCCGAGAAAAGACAGAAAAAAAACAAAAAAAACAAAAAGACAATTTTGTTTCAAGACATGAATGGATTTCAAAGCCGCCAAAGATCTCTCCAGTTCCAATTTCTCCTCTTCTCCATTGCCACCCTCTTCGATTCAGGTTTAGCAAACGACCCACCAAGTCCCAAGAATGGAAACAAAGCTTCTTCTTCTTCTTCAAGTGGGTCTGTGGCGCTGAAGGCAGTCATTGTGTTGCTGGGTGTGGCGGCTGTCTTGGGCTTCTGTGTGTTCTTGTTCAAGATATGGCAGAAGAAGAAGAGAGAAGAGCAACACGCCCGTCTTCTTAAGCTGTTTGAAGATGATGATGAGCTGGAGGTTGAACTTGGCATTAGGGATTGATTGGCTTCAGGTTTGCCTTTTTGTGAAATCAGATAATTGGGTTTGTACATTTTATAATGATTGTGTTTTGTAGCAGCCTAGCTGGTGATACATTTCTGCTTATTGGGAAATCAATATTCTTCTTCTGTAATATTTTTATGGTGCCTTATTGCTTTATGTCATTCTTGAAACTGGAAATTATACTATATAAAAAGGAAGATAATACCACATCGTGGGTAGTTTCAGATCCGCTTTTGTCTTGTGAAAATGCAGCTTTGGTGGAAATGTATTTGCCTCAGTATGTAAAACACCTTTCAACTTTTCCTAAAAGTTTAATTGATAGATGGATGTGGGGGTGATGATAGTAGAGACTTCATTTAGTTACCTCTGGCCAAGTACAGTAGACTGCCAGAAAAGATTTCAGTATTGTTCTTTCCTTTTCTTTGTTGGGTTAATTGAACTTGATGAGTGCTGAACATTTAAATATGTGCCCGGTAGAATCTACCTATTTCTTTTGTCAATCTGCAATTGTGAAGAAGAATTGAGAGTGTTTATTCCTAGATAAAGGTTACATGAATAAAGGATACAAAAATGATTAGGACCATTCATAGTTGGCAGATTTGTTCAACTCTTATACAAAAGCACATTAATGATTTGAGCATGTCTAAGTTATGATTTTAAGGATGAGGGAGTTTGTGGACCTTAGAATACAAATCAAGGCACTTCACAAACATAGAGGTTGAAGATAAGGCGGTGGTGAATAATATATACTGAAGCTGTTTTGTACCATGTAGAGCAATTACTACCAAGAGGTGTGCTCTTTTACTAAAAGCACAGTACTAAACAAAATTAACCAAGGCTGAATTCAGTACATTACCTGATAGTTCATTGTAATCTAGGTAAAACAAGTCTGTGGCGGCAGCTACTGTGATGTTTGATATTATGAATTATCATGGAATTTAATGTTCTTTTCAATTTATGGTATTTCGTTCGCTTGTCAGTCGTGTAATATCTGATAGTTAACTTGTTGGTATGCCTTTGCGTTCTGTGATTGAGAAACCTGTATGGGCCTTTCCTTTTGTTTCATAGTCTATCAAAAGTGGGAGATGGTAGAGTGGTTTGCTTCTGGCATGTTATGTGGCATGCTGATTTTGTTTTGAAGTGTCAGTTCCATCTATTTGTTTTAAACTATTGATAAGCATGTATAGTGACTTTGTGTATGTTGAGGGCTTGGTTTTTGAATTTTTTTTGAGAATATGTTGAATTCCGTTTTCATTTATATGAATGATATGGAGATGGGAGATACCATCATTAGGTCTTATGTGTCCCTAGCGCATTTGGGAGAGGTGATGATGTCAGGAGCTGGAGGATAGCTAAAGTTCGGTTTGAACTCTTACAATTTGTCTGTTTGTGGACAGGCAACGGTGAGTTGTATGGAGGGTTTGGGTTTTGATATAAAATGGAATCCTATATTCATTCAAAATTTCAATCATTGGAGCTAGTAGATATTACTACGAGGTTTTATATGCCCCCAAGGCATGTGGTGGAGGTGATGATGTCATTATCTGGAGGGTAGCTAAAATTTGGTTTGAAGTGTTTCTTTTTGTCTCTTTGAGGGATCTGGGCACCATTCCCTGGAAAGCAAAACTGGTGTTTCTTTGTTAGTATTCTTTTCTTTTGCTCTTTTGACAGACACTAATTAGGAGAATCTTGACTCTTGATAATGTAATTAAGAGAGGGCAGGTTATTGTAAACTGATGTTGCATATATACGCAAGCAGGGGAATGAGTTGATCATCCTCTGTTACATTGTCCTTTAGCATGGGATCTATGGAGTTCTCTCATCTCTCTGTTGCACTTGCTTATAGATTTTAGCAGACCTATTTGTGGTGAGAGTGTCAGTAACCTTTTTACATTATGCTGAGACCTCTATCATGACAGGATTTAGATTCTTAAGTGGTTTGTGTGCGGAGTAAGAATGTTAAAATTGTTTCATATTTAGAAGGAACTCTATGGAGAACATATTTTGTGAAGGAAATCCACTTTGTCGAGTTCTGAGTGCATTATTGACCATAAAGTTTCTTAGGGAAACAAGAAAAGCAGTGAAGGTTTATTAGTCAAGTAATTCTGAAAGTACAGAAAGCAGATTGAATTGATTTATTGTATACAACTTGTGATTGACACATGATGGCTCGCTATTTGAATAAGTTAGATTGATGAGATTCAGTCCTTTATCCAAAAGTTTCTACCTCTGTACATAATCCAATCCCGTAGCTAGTCAAATCAACATAGGCTTATTGCAACTAGGAATCTGCTTCTGAAACCGATTGAAAGCAGTCCCTCTTTCTCGTGAACTTTACATGTGATGGTAAATGCTTATAAAGTGCAATCACTTACTTGTGGTTAGTTTCCAGATTGGTTTCATGACCTTCTCTGTTGTATTAGGCTCCATGTTCACACATTGCATATAGTTTTTCTTGTTAGGCAATTGTCTGTTTTCACTTGACTATTTTTCGTGTCGTGCATTTATAATTCGTATCTTCTGAATTAAACTGTTTTGTTTTGCATTCCAGAGTAGAACTTTGTTTGAATCTGTGTTCAGACTGGTTATTTAACATTTTCAGTTTATGGTGTTGTTACTAGTCTTGCAATAATGTTTGACAATTTTCTTTCGTTGTATCTTGGACAAACTTGATATAACTCTATGAAATTTTAACGTGTGCCAGCAAGACAATTGTCGGCGGAGAAGATATTTCCTCTGTGAGAAACATTGCAAATCCATCCATTGCCTGAATTTTGGTTCAAGTTCTTGCACGTCTTTACAATCAATTTACAAATGGAGGAGGATGTGTTGTGCAAAAACTTGATCCAAAATATATGAAGGCAAACCGGGGTTGCATTGCAGTATTTTCGAAGGGATTTTTCTCCAAGGATGTCTTGCTGGCACATCAAAAATTGGTAGAATTCCAAGCTTGAACAGAAAATAATAATAATAATAACAAAGGCTAAACCCCGCATTTTCATCATAACTCACTTTAACTGATCTTTAAGCTGTAAACGATGAAGTTTCGTTGTGACTAAAGTATTGAAGAAGTTAGGACTATATGCAGAGCCCAAGGCAAAATCTTCAAATGGGATTAAACACAAGATGTGTGAGAGTGGCCAAATAGAATTCTTCTTGCAACATAAGGGATTTATAACTGAAGTGGTGAAGAGTATTTGTCTTTGCACTCGAGGTTCTAGGCTCGATTTCCCTCTCCCCAAAATTGCTTGCATCAAAATAATAAATAATTCTTGTTGCAGCTTGCGGCCTTATCACTCCCTAGAAGCTGTGCTCGCATTAACTCAAACTTTGATACGTGCAAAAAAAGATTAACAAACTGCATAAATTATGACAGATTTGTCTACTGAAAAAATATGACAGCATCAAACAGTAACCAGGCTACAATAAATATTAGTACAAAAAGAATAGCTTTTTATATTTGTTGTAATGGAGCCCAAAGGCCTAAAAGAAACCTTAAAGTATTTCCATTCATTTGTCATGACAAAAGGAAAGATGAGGCAATGGCAGTTACTATTCATGTGAATAGTGCCTGTCCTATTAATTTTGTGTGTGTGCTTTTCCACCCATAACATGGCAACCCAAGGACAATTACTATTCACGTGAGATTAATAAATAAAAAATTGCTAAGTACATATAAAAAAAACTTATTAAAAAAAACTTATGAATATTTTTTTTTTGGTACAAGGGCGTGGGATTTTTTTATATTTATTTATTTGTTATTTTCTCTTTTTAAATGGAAATTTCTAATTTTACCCCTAATATTGACAGAAATTTGGACGGACATCCAAAAAATTGATGGCGAGTTCCCAATTGACATTTTTATGTAGTTTAAGTCCTTAATTTATCCCCCAAAAATAATTTAAGGGTAAATTGACAATTATAGTATAGTTCAGAGAGCAAAACCGCACTTTAGCTTATATTTAACACTAACATTTTTATAACATTTGTTTAATTATTCTAAGAAGACAATAAATGCTATCATTGAACATGATAGTGGTAAGCTATAACATTTGTTTAATTACACAAAAATGCCACTTGCGCTAGTGGTAAGGTGCTATCATTGGGTATTGGAGGTCAATTTTGCAAGAGCAAGTTCTACCCATGTGTGGTCCTAAATACATGTGGATTAGATCGATAAATATAGAGCATTACGTGGATAAGAAGAAATCTCTTAGGTCAATTAATTGATACTAAAAACCCATAGAGAAAACTCCATATTTTTTTTTAGCTTTTGTTTCTCTTAGATATAATCGAACTAACTTAGGCATTGGAAGGTCTTTGGCCAACACTCACTAGATGTGGTATTTTACTCCAATTTAATTTTATAGGAATCAAAAGAGATAAAGAAAGAAGTTCAAAAAGCGAGGATCTTGAAGCGGATATTTTCCTTTGAGAATATTTTCACAAACAATAATTATGATGTTTAATGGTACGCTGACCACCGATCATTATGTGATTGGCATGTTGTGAACTTGTGATTATGTATAAGACAGACTATGTCCTTTTCAGAATAACGAGAGAGAGAGAGAGAGAGAGAGAGAGAGAGAGAGAGAGTGGATGGCGCAAAAAACGATGCCCTAGAAAATGAAGGTAGTGAAAGCTACATGCATTCATTATGCTAAAGGCTTCCTAAAACGTATTGTTGAGTTATGCTTGCAATAGATGTTCACGTGGCCCAGCAGTTGGCAATACTGGTATTCCCTCTCATTACTGCCCAGGTACTCATAGCTCTTCTCCTGTATATATATTACACATATTTTCTGGTAAGTTATAAACCCCTGATAAGAGATGTAATATTAATTTGACAGCCTAGGCCGATTGTTATTATTTGAAATAAGAAAACAAAAAGAAGCAACTACTATTCTCACTCTTAGATGTTCATTATCAGGGTCAACCCTGATATTTTGAGAGTCTTTCAATCACTTAAGTAGGAATCAAACTCCGATCTCCGCAGCAAGCATAAGATTGCATAATCATATAAATATGTTGCACAAGCTCACATATATATATATATATATATATATATATATATGTATGAACTAAGCATATATACGTGTCACAAAACCAGTAAACCTATATATATATATATATATATATATATATATAGATCACCATTTATGGAGGATAGGGATCTTATACCAATGAGCATATAAGTGCTAGCAATCTGTTAGCTAATAATTCAGTACTATATGTTGTTATATATAGGCCTCTGGATTCATATTAATGATGAATAGATCAAGAAGGATATATGGGTCCATTTATTGGAAGCTTACTTTGTTGATATATTTAGCAGAGGCTGCTAAAGACTTGAGCGTGGTCTAAAATCAAAGTAAAATGACCAAAATAGGACTTTCATTTATAAAATTTTAAATAAATAAAAAAGATTAACAAAAGCTATATCAGCTTCCAGTTTCAGCAATATTAGGCTCCCAAAACCCTAGTTCGACAAAAACAAAACAAAATATATCAAAATATGACTAAAAATGTGTGAGAAAAGCAGAAAAGCTCACTTGAAGAAGCAGAAAAGCTCTAAGAAACAACAAAACATCTGAGAATTAGAACGCATGACCAAAAGTTGGTCTAGGTTGATTAATATTCCTGCTGGTTTTTCCTTGCTCTCGTTCAACTTTTTTTTTTTTCTTCTCAATAAATATCTATGAGATATTCAAATTCGAGACGTCTACCAATATTATCGAAAAGAAAAACAGCTAAGAGATAGTTGGTAGGACAAAAAGCAAAGTTAGGGCACTAAACGTGATTGTAACACAGACAACACGTCAAGCAAAATAGACCCGGCAAAAGGAGGGGCTATTATAAATCAACTGAAATAGACCCGACCAAAAGTACTTTTCTGATTCAGAAGAGCATTTTTATATATTTGGATTAAATATTACAAAATACAATGTAAATTATCTGGAATAAGTTTTTTATAATGCTAAAAAATCCAGTAAAAATGTTGATTTCGAATTGCATTAAGCATATTTTCTTAGGTCAAGTCAAGGACCATGTGGGTTCACTCACATATGCGCATGTAGCTAGACTTCCATTCATTAATTTGGGAAAAGATAGACTTCATAAAGGACCCATTTGACACGTCTTAACAATTGCCATGTATCTTCCCCCCTTTTTTTGGATCAATTATCTCAAGTTATTCATTGATCATGTATTTTGGTGCGAAATTGATAACTTTTTTAATCGATTTAATTGTAGAAATGGTTCCTAAATTATACAAATGTAGTTACATTTTGGTTACTTAACTCCAAAAATAATTGTAGAGGTCCCCTAATTAGGTATCGTGTTGCATTGTTAGTCCCTATATATCGTCAAGTATGTAATTTTTTCTTTTTAAAATGATGATGTGGCAAGTATATAACATATTATTTATAGGCAAATGTGACTTTTCAATTGATTTCATTAAAACCAAAAACTTCGCCTTAAGATGCTTGCTAAGAAAGTTGTGTGGCATATCATTTCCAATTAACCCAAATTTAACGTTGAACCATATTAAGTTATGAGTTTTTATCATAAATCTTTGAATTTCTTAAACTTCATCTTAGTGTTCTAACTTTCAAATCCATTAACGTGCTCTTTAATAATTTGTCTCACACATCAATTTGATCCTTAATACATTCTATCAAGCCCTTATGTGAAATTGATCATGCGACCAACTTTAAAGAAGTAATTTTTGTCAAAATACAACCTATTTACCCATAAAATAAAATGAAGGTAACCTCTTTTACCATTTCTCTTCTTGATAGAACCCCAATGTGAAATCATAAATAGAAAGCATGTGACATTGTTGAGTCAATGACGTGAGTTTTATTTTGTCAATTGGGCATGGATGTTCTATATTTTGATGAAAAAAAAAATACCCTTTTAAAGTTTGTCAAGTAAAATGACAAGTGATCAGTTTTAACAAACATTTTGATGAAATGCAATGATAACAATAACGAAATTGATGTGTGCACCAAAAGATTAAAGGACCATATTGATTCATTAAAATTTTAAAATTCGAGTGCCATTTACCATAAACAGCTAGTCACTCTTACAAGTTATTTAACACAAAAATACAATTGATTAAATAGATTTAGAATTGCAAATAATATTCGCTTAAGAAAAGCCAATGAATTAAAGAGAAAAAGAAAAAAGAGTTTTCACGGAAAAGGTGATAGCATCGGGAAAGGACTGAAATGCCATTGCATGTAATAGTGCACAAAAGAATTGCATGTTGGAATCACAAAAAAAATTAAGAAGAAAAAATATATGCATGCTTATGAGTCGTATGAGGAAAACTATCTTTTCAAACAAAATATAACCTTAAACTCATGCTAGAGGATGCTATTGTATTTTAGAAAATGATTAAGCATGCATGAAAATTGATCCCTTTTTTTGGGATTTTTATTTCCTTTCTATTTCTTACACAGCTAGTGCAGACATACGTGGAAAGCACCATACCCTAATCTTCCATACGGTTATTAATTTCCATGACAAGTACATTTTTGCAATATTTCTCGAACAAACAAAGTACTGCTCTCTCTCTCTCTCTCTCTCTCTCTCTCTCTCTCTCTCTCTCTTCAGAGAAGAGTCACAAGCATTTGATGCATATGGCATATTAATTAGATAGATCTAGCCCTATAGATTCTTCAGGGGCATTTTAGTCAGGCTCTTCTTTGCATCAAATATATTTATAAATTGAACAAAACTTGCAGTTTATGGAGCGAATTTGAACCTGCAAAGCTTCTTCAAATCAGCTCAAACTACCACATCTTCTATCCCATTTTGGAAAAAGGCCAACTCTCTCTCTCTCTCTCTCTCTCTCTCATAGAAACATGCACACACACAAATATCAAAGTTGAGCAAAGAAAGAAAGAGGCTATAATTGGCGTGGAAAAGTGGACAAGGCTCTACACTTTGGCTTCTTTGGGATTAGAAATTTTCCGAAAGCTGAAGTGAACGGAGTGGAAGCAAAAGTAAAGGTCTGTTCTTAATTTTTAAGGCAAATGTTGGGTTGCAGATCATCTCCTATCCATGGAAACAAAAAAATTTATAAGTTTCTGATGATTAGTTAATTCTCATCATATATGTATTTATATATATATGATTTCATAGATCTCTGTTGAAACAACAGAGAATCTTTTCCTTTCTTAATTTACTTCCCTTCTTCTTTTGTTTATTTTACCTTGAAAAGAAACTCTGCGTTTTAGTGTTCTTAAATCTTATGTTGCTTCATCTTCCAAACTAATTTCTTCACTTTTTTTCTGTTAACTTTTTCAATTACTCTTTAACTATATGTAATATATATTGAACAAGATATTTAGCAGGTCTTTCTATTTGATTTCAGCCCGTCTTCTTCAGCTAACTTCTTGCTAATGCTCACAAGTTAGCTAGCTTAATGAACACAACAGATGCATTAGCTACTGATCTTTGTTTCTCTCATAAGCTTGAGAGAGAGAGAGAGAGAGAGAGAGAGAGACAGACAGACAGAGATAATTTCCAAGAAAAGGTTCATGCACCAGTATTAATGGTGTCATGACTACCAAAATCTTTCAGTATCCTGTGGATTTTGGTAACTGATGATATTTATATATGGGAATATATAAATATTTTGGAATTTTTTCAGTGCTTAGTTTAGTCTTCACATTAATCAAACTGGTGTTTTC
Organism: Prunus dulcis; assembly: GCF_902201215.1. Taxonomy (NCBI): domain Eukaryota; kingdom Viridiplantae; phylum Streptophyta; class Magnoliopsida; order Rosales; family Rosaceae; genus Prunus; species Prunus dulcis. The sequence goes on from NC_047650.1 coordinate 41,194,451, forward strand.
TCAGTGGCCTACAGCCTTCATATACTTCTCAGAGGGATCTACTTCTTCAAGATCTCCTGTCACCTTTTTGTTTGATTTCCTCTATTTTTCTTTTGTTTTTTTTTTTCTCTGACACATTATTACGCTATCCTTAATTTATACAGTTGTTATATTATCCGATCTCCTGATTCATCAACTTCTTCTTCTTCTTCTTCTTTTTTTTGGTCAAAATCATCTTCTTCTTCTTTTTGGTCAAAATCATCATCTTCTTCTTCTTGTTGATACATACAGTTCTTGTTCTACGCTTTTCCATATTTACCCAATCTTTTTCTTCTGAACAGTTCTTGTTCTTTTTGTTAATTTGGTCGTATATAAATTGTCAAGTTATAATGAAAGCTTTGAGCTTTAAGATCTGTGGATTTCCCTAATTTCAGGCTTTGATCTCCTCCAATAAACCCATTAGAAAAGTTTCTTCCTTTCTCGTTCTATAGAGTTCTTTCTGCTGAATGTTTAGTTTTGCTTCTCTTTCCCCTCTGCTAGAGAATGTCAGAGGGTTCTATAGAGTTCATTCGTCATTTATGTTTTCTTTTATGTTCTGAATTCTTCTTAATGATGTCAATTAATTATACACATGAAATATATAAAACCAGTTTTGAGGTTTTAATAAGTACTAATAATGATTGAAGTTCAGTTTTGATGTGTGCTAATTTATTGTTTTAGGTAGGTCTTCAAATTTAAGATGGGGAGAGGAAAGATTGAGATCAAGAGGATCGAGAACACCACAAACCGTCAAGTGACCTTCTGCAAACGAAGAAATGGACTGCTGAAGAAAGCTTATGAGCTATCCATTCTCTGTGATGCTGAAGTTGCCCTCATTGTCTTCTCCAGTCGAGGCCGCCTCTACGAGTACTCCAACAACAAGTAACTAATTTCATCATTTGCTTACCCTCTCAAGTAATTTCTTCACTGGCGTTGATTAATTATTTTCACTTTGCTTATGATGATATGAGCAATTTGGACCTTTCTTTTAATTCGCAATTTGGAATGCATAAAGATTAATTAATTTGCATAATGCACACACACATATACACACATATATATTTTGCATCACCTTACAAATAAAAAATCTTCAACTCGGGCAAGACTGGAAAAAGGAGTTCCTTTCTTCACTTGGTTGGTACACTGCTGCCGATGGTTATGATTTTCTGTGCCACTGTGATCATAGAATGCAAAGCCTGGGATTCTGAAGTACAGAGAGATGCACAATTATTATGTTCATTTTGGTTTTATTTGTTTTCTTCTCTCCTCTACCTTGGCTTGATTTAAAGGAATCCTCTAGTACGTGCTGCAGTTCTATTTATATTTTTTTTTTCATATAAAGGAATACCCTAAACATATATTAAAATGGTAAATAAATACAGATTAGCTTTAAGCTAATGTTAATTTTTATATGTTATTGTTGTATCATTAATGTACTCACAGTTGCTCAAGACCAAAACGTGTAGGAAAAGAAACCAAACTTGACTCTTGCACCAATTTGGACCTACTTCCATGCATAGGAATCCAGTACTTGCCGGGTGTCTTTGGTACTTATTTTGCTTGAATTTCAGTGCTGCAAAATCTATAAGAATCTCCCATGCATGGCTTCCAGCAGTTGTATATTATTGGTATATCATAATAACGTGTTGAAGGTCTTCCCTTTCCTTTTTCTGCTTTCAAAACCCTTCCTACCCTTCTGTTTGTCTTTATAAAGCTTTGAGTAAAAATAAAAATAAAAGCTTCAACTTTTCACTTTGGTTTTCACTCAAAAGGGTTTTTTTTAAAAACTTGAATTTTCATATTGGACTGGTTAGGGCTTTCTCTAATTTCTAGTTCAAGATCTAACCCTTTGCAAAAGAACATGGAACTGTAAGTAACTCTCTGCATTGCTTCAGTTCTAGGGTTTCCGTTTTGATGTATGGGTGGCACGTGGCATGCTCCGTGTCAAGTCAACTAACCCATACTAGTCTTTTGACTCTTTGAGGGTCTATGATGAGTCTTGGAATGTGAAGCACTGTGTATATGTGTATCTGCATGCATGTCCATATTTCTTCAGATCATATGGGACCCACAAAACTACATCCTCTCATTACTTGAGATTTGTTTATTTATGATGTACTTTCCATGTTGATTTGGAGCTAATAATCTTTCTCAAGATCATATTCATTCATCTTAATTATTTTGTCATTATGGTTGATTTGAAATTACACATATTCAAATAAAAATGTGCCTGCATCACTAACTGATATGATCCACTATTTTCCTATAAATTCTTTTTCTTTTTTTTTGGATTTTGGTTAATAGTATACTTCACTAATATGCACACAAGTTTTCAAGTATTGAAATATAATTAAACAAGCCAGTATTCGAAATTGGTTTCTATTTTTCGAAATTAATCTCTATGTAAAAATGTTTAATTATCGTATCGCAATATGCTAAAATGTTTAAATTTAGGTACCATAGTAATTGTAAATGCGGTCAAAGCAGGTAAGAGAAAATTTTAAAACCAAAAAAAATATATTAAAGGAATTAACTAAAATACAGACCACTTTTTTTTTTTTTTTTCTGCTTTCTGATTTTATTTTTCTTTCCATTTGATAGAATCTGCTCTATGAGATTTCTTGAATTTAGACGTACACTCAGCCCTTTGCTGCATTGCATGTGTTTAATTTCTACATTCTTCCTGTTGCTTTTCAATGTCAAAATTTTCTTCCTATTCCTTTTCAGTGTCAAAAATAAATTATAGAGAACCTCTTGTCTGCTTGGCACAGTACTTAACCTTTCTCATCTTTCTGGCATTTAGATTTCTTCTGTCTTCTCCTTCCATCAATAGCTTTGAGAACCTCCCTGTTTGGCTATATAATTTTCACCCTTTAAAAATTCACCATTATGAAAATTTATTTATTTATTAAGTGGTGATGAATGTCTATGCATATATATAGCTGAGAAAAGAAATATTGAAAGTTGGGCAAAAAGTGCCTGTAGCTGTCATTGCCCTCCACAAAAGAATTGAACTGACTGACTTGAGAGCCACACCATGCATATATAGTGCTTCCTGTTTAAGCTGATTCCTAGGCATTGTGCCCTTTACATATCTCATATGTTCTTTTAGCTCTGTCCCTTCAAATGTTTTGACACCTTCCCATTGAGGTTGTTTTGCAATTAAACCTTTGACTCCAAAACAACCAAAGATGCTCATGTTTGGTGTTTGGAGAGGGAAAAAATTAGTTGACACTTATATTTTGGTAAAGATAGAATTTGTTGAATCTATATATTTATCAAAGATAGATAATAATGTATCAGATACTGTAGATTTATTCAATAAAAGAGAATAACTATGCTAAAAATGACTTTTCTTTTCCTTCGTTCCAACTCACAATAACTCAATTTTCTTTAGCTACAACACCATTATATCACTCATTTAGCCAGCACACATACAAAAGACTCCAAAAATTAATAAACGGTACAGTCCGGACAATGTCAATCAACTTTTTTTTTTTTTTTTTCCCTTTCTCTTTTTCATTTGTATTGGAAAAGGAAATCGAAATCTGCACTGCCTTTTGACACTTTCAACTTAAATATTTGGACATGTAGCAGCATAAGGAACACTATAGAGAGGTACAAGAAGGCTTGCTCAGATAGCTCAGGTTCAACCTCCATTACCGAAATTAATGCTCAAGTAAGTAAGCTATCTCCAACGGTAATCATTCCAATTGATTATCTTATAATTGTTTTAAGCTAATCACAATCAAGGATATAAATCTTTCTGTTCAAGTATGATATATTTGCTAATCATTCATTGTAAAACGAAAATTAAGCATATTTGTGATTTCTATTTCATGGGTGAGGGCTAGATCCTAGGTTCAAATCCTCTTGTAACAAAAGTGAAAAAGATTCAAATGCATAGGTTGTAAGGCTAACAATGTATGCTTTCCTTTTGTCTTGATGTAGTATTATCAACAGGAATCGGCAAAGCTGAGGCAACAGATTCAAATGCTGCAGAATTCCAACAGGTGATTCATGCAACTCGAAAAAGAACATACATCACATTTGTTTACCAAAGTATGACGTTAAAACATAAAACCAACATTAATTGAGAATAATTATTAAAAAAAAGTGAACATTATTAAATGGAAATTCAAGAGTTACACCATGGCCACATGCATCAGAACCCTACATTGCTGTGCATCTCTTATGTATAGGCAACACCATACAGTATTGTAATCAACAGTCTAACGACGTCGTACAGATCTTATTTCCGACGATAATATCATGGTTGCCCTATTAATTTTACATCTCAAGGCAATATGATTTCGGTAATGGATGGATACAAATATTCTTTGCTTGTAGGCACTTAATGGGAGATGCCTTGAGTACTTTGAGTGTGAAAGAGCTAAAGCAGCTGGAGAATAGGCTTGAACGAGGCATTAATAGAATCAGGTCCAAGAAGGTATGCAATTTAGCAAACAATTGATGAAATTTGAATGTGAAAGTTAATTACCCGAAAAAAAATGCATGACAAAGCACAGCTTCGTCAACTTTGAAATTTTAATGCCATTTCCTAGGCTTTCATAGTCTTTTATGTTGTTTGAGATCGTACCAAATTTCTGATCATATTAGATGGGATTATGTGGTAGTTGCATATTCTTCCAATGTCAACTTTTCTTCTCATCTTAATGTTATCTTTTTCCTGCTATCTACCTCTTGAGAACAGCATGAAATGCTGCTTGCAGAAATTGAGTACTTGCAGAAAAAGGTAAATCCTCTCCTTCTAATTCCAGTTTATATGTGGCTAGTCTTATTTTAGAAGAATTTTGAAGCTTGTTGTGGAATGATGTTCTATTTTTTATTTTTTATTTTTATTTTTTTTTTACGCAGGAGATCGAGCTGGAAAACGAAAATGTGTGTCTTCGAACTAAGGTATCGGAAGAAATTAAGTTTTGTAAAAAATACTGCACTCTTCTCTGTTTTTAGCTCTTAATGTTCATTCCAACATGCAATATTTATGTCATGATGGAAAGCCTCCATATTAATATCTGATATCTTTTTCCAAACTTCAGATTTCAGAAGTTGAGAGGCTTCAACAAGCGAACATGGTTGGGCCAGAGCTGAATGCAATCCAGGCATTAGCTTCTCGCAATTTCTTTAGCCAAAATATGATGGAGGGTGGAGCAACCTACACACAGCAAGACAAGAAGATTCTCCATCTTGGGTAAATATTTATATCCTTCTATCTGCATATCACTATCTATGTACATGTTATGATTTCCACAGCATATAAAAAGAGAGAACTTGTGATTTTTTACTTTATTTTGTGTGTTTTTACCCATGCAGGTAAGCTTTGTGGCGAGAGATTCAGCAAATGCTAGCTCAATATTATTCAAAATAATGATGTCACTGCCTACTGTTTTTAGTAGCGTTGTGTGTCCAATAGTTCTGGAACATTGCCATTTTTAGAAACTGCCGAAGCACTTAATTAGCATATGCTTGCTGCATATGAACATGGAAATGTATTTGGAAAGATTGTTATATGACTTGGTTCAATCTCCAGAATAATTACTTTAGTAAGACTGGTAATTCAGTAAGTTTACCGTACTCAGCAATCGCACAGCTTTTAATTGTGGCAGCGCGATGCATAACTTAGTCAGAAAATCAGTTGTTAATTAGTTTAGTGATGTAAAAGTTTCAGCTGATTAGTAGGAGGTAGTCCTGTCTAGCACATCATTGTTAAAATGTTTTCAAGATATAAAGCAGGCGAAAGGCTCGGTGATATGCTACCGGTCGGTTGTGCCGTAGGGTTCAAATTATGCACAGCCTTCGTACCATAACGTTCATGCTTCTGAAACTTATGTATATACTTAAAAATAGCTTTAGAAACATGAATATGTTCATAAACCCACAATTCAAGATGAAGAGAGGTTGAATCGAAGTGATACAAATTTTGAATGGTTGCAATATCAATTCATAAAAGACACTAATTCCTCTATAATAGAACATGAAGTTAGTATTGTCTTTAAAATGAAGCCCATCAATTCTGGCATCCACCTACAATTAATCTCATGTTCTTCTTTTGACAATCCTATTATTTTATGTCCATGAGATGATCCTTACAGAACTTTACATTAACGTGTATCGCCTCTTCTGCCATCTTGTTAGTCTTAAAACAAAATCTTAAAGAAAATTATTCTGTAGTTGGCGAGCATCAGCCAGAGAAAAGGCAAAAGGGAAAATGGCTATTCTTTTTTAATCAAAAGAATTGCACAGCTATGTCCATATCCCTTTTCCTAAGGCCCCTTAGGTTGCCGGTAAGAAATGGAGACCAACTTCAAAGTTTTACCCGAGTTAAAGCTAGAAGATGAACTAGTCAAAGTTTTACCCTAAATCCCTTCCTAAAATTATTTAATACAATCCCAGACACCAAATGTGGCGATTGCATTCCTATATATACTTCACAACACACTAAAAGTAGCCTGAAGTTATCAAATTAGTGACGTCTATTCCACGCCAAATCAACTTTTCCAGGTCTAAAATTTCAAAACATATCATAAACCTGCTTTCTGAAAATAGCAAGGATTCTCTATGGGTTAGGTCTGGGTCAGGTTAATCTTGTGGCAAAGATCAAAATGCAAGGGCCTTGTCTTGGATCACCTTCCTAGCTTTCAAATTGCGTAGAAATAAACAAGCAAGCAAGCAAACAGAGATAACCATAAGATATAACTCATCATAGAAATTTTGAGTGAAAAGATAGGATTTGATCCCATCTCAACCTTTGGATTTGACCGGCGACAAATTCCAGGGCTGAGAAGGGGATGTCCTGCACAACAACAACAACAAAAAATTGTATGCATCCTGCAACTGAAACATATGGCTGAAACTGTAAGCCAAACATTATTGACATCAAAATACAAACTAGAGAAAAACATATAGGCATAAAATATATGTATAGGTATAAATTTGAAATTTTAAGCGAGCATCCTACCAATTTACATAAGAGGATCAAACCATAACCAATATCAATCGCTGTCACAAAGAGTTGCAGCAAACTTCCACATCAACCACGGTTGATTTCATATTTGATGACCAATCTCCTTACCACTTATCTTTATCAAGAATTACATTAAAGAATGGCACACTTGCCTTCACCTCTTTTACGAAGCTCTTCCTCTGCTCTCATAAGATTTTCTCTAAGCTTTCGAATTTCATCATCCGACCTCATCTGAGCCATTTGGGCATTCTCTTCTGCTCTCAGTCGAGCAGCTTGTTCATCTGCCAGCTGTTGCTCAAGCCTAATAGTTGTCTCTCTTAACTTTGACTCAACCTGTATAACAATATAATCGTGAATAAAGAAATACACCAATCATAGTGAAAACATGTATGCTTATGTTTCTCAGGGCCCTATCAACATTTCCTACTTTGCTAAACAGGATTCCTACTCCCCAATATTCACTACCTAGCCCAAGAATTGAAAACAAAATAACACAAGTCACAGCATATAGAAATTTCATTTCATTCTATCTATACAACTAAAAAAACATTCTAACAGATGACAATTACACATGCCTTGAGGGTACGAAATTGATTTAAGGAAATCCATCTGATGGTTAAATCTTTTAAGTCAAGAAGAATTTTCTTTACAATTTAATAATTGTAGCTGACAAATTATGAACCATCACCCAAAACTCTTAACTAGACAAGGAATAAATCCATTTTTTCATCTCATGCATTGAACATATATCTCACATGCTGTTGAAACATATTTGAGGTTTACACAGCAGTTTATGCATTTTGGAATAAAATTATAATAAGTCTGAAACGAGTACAAGCCAACACACACAAAACTGTGCAGTGCCACACCTATGCTAGGTGAGGGAATAACAAAACTAGATCTAAAGAAATTTTCTAACCAATATCACAGACTTGGGGCTAAGGATACCACATAGATACAACAGACTTGAATATAGATCATGTCCCAGGTAGATGATATAGCTCATTAGTTGCTGGATTTTGCATCCCCAGATCAAGAAACATGGGCAGAAGGACAGGGCAGTGTCTGTTATTTCAATCAAATTTTGACAATTGATAAAAATATGGCAGGCAACAAATATGACTGAATTCATTAAGCATACCAAACTTTTATATGACATGAACAAGAATCTTGCTGTAAAATTCTGAAAGTTCATGCTTATCCCAAAGACAATAATGAAAGATGTCTTAAATTAGTGAAGGCATCCTACAACTCTGGGCCTACTAAATTAATTCAAAACTTCGGTTATCTCCAATTAATATGCCAACACTTGTCTAAAAGGTACTAGCAAGGGGAAATGTGCTCAAAGGAAATCAATGACTTCTAAATACCTCTTACTAAATATGTTAAGTTAAGATATAGGTTCTAATGATTTAACAGGGGGTGGTCGATACTATGATCACTGCACATAGGTATTCTAGTTTTAGCCAAGTAAGGAAACTGTAGGAATTGTTAAATCCAAAAGCACGACAGATGAAAACTTAGAAAATTTGTTACCATCTCAGTAATTCGTGTAAGCTGCTCTTCATATGCACGCTGCATCTGATTCTTCAAATCTAATATTTCTCGTTTAGAATACCCCTTCAAGGAATTAACCTCTTCTTGTTGATCACGGAGTTTAATAGCCCCTCTCTGTCGCATACAATAATTATTTGATCAAGATATTTTAGAACAAAGTGACAGTTTAAGGAAAAAAATTATTATAAATAATTATAGTACCTTCACTTCAGCAAATATCTCATCAGTGTACGGTTGTCCACCATTCTGAGCTATGACCTTGTTTACAAGGGAGAGAAGATGCTGCACTTGTTTAACCCTCTTACTTTCATCCTTAGTCTTGTTATCAAAAAGCACACAGCGATTTTCACACAGAACAAGGATTTCCTACATCAATCCAAGAATTGATTAGATTTCTAGTACATGTTATCTTTATATTCGAGACAGCACTGGATTAAGAAAAGAAAGTAGAAACAAATTTTTACAAACCATATATGAAAACGCAATAACAGACTATAATAATCTCTAAGAAATACGATTCAGGCACGCTGCATCTGTCAATCTTCCCTTGTACCATGCTACTAACAGAAAATTTACTGCAATCTACATGCCATTAGTCATCTGAAGGAACGGGAACTTCTCTAATATTTTCTTGAAGTCCACTTTGTTAAGGACATATTTTATACAAAACCAACTTTCACATCCTCCAGCCCAAAGAAAAAACTAAACAAATACATGAAAAATGAGAGTCCACGCAAAAATAATTTTCTTGATCATTCATGTAAATTGTACAAACTGAAAAGGGAAGAGTTGATGAAAACTGTCTCAATTATGTAGCAAATAAATCCAAACATTTGTATAACTATGTTTGATGTAATATGCACGAACGCGTTAATAGTTTATACACATCAAAGTAAAATGAGAACAAAGTTAAGGGGAAGCATGTATCTACTCATTCAGAAATGAACACTACTACTAATGAAATTATCATAATAGTTTATAGAAAGAAAAAATAAGCAAATGTCAAGGGACGAGCTTGAATGTTCGTGAGTAACCTTTAAAGGCTCTGGACATTCACGGCCCAAATAGTCTTCCAACGTCTCATCATTTTCTTCAAGGTCATCTCCGCCAGTAAAGACCACAATCATGTAATCAATAATTTTGCTTCCAAACAAAGTTTGCAAGCTACGTAGTGCAGCTTCTTCTTCTTGTGAAAACCGGGTCCTAACTGAGAAAGTTACAAGAACAGCATGGATTCCATCCTTGGCCAAATCAATGCATTTGACAATTTCTTTGCCAACAAAGTCTGACCTGGCAGAAAAATCAAAAAGACCTGCACCAGTGTAGAACACAAGTCAACACAATGAGAAGGGATAGCTTCCAAAGACCAAATACAACTACTCTATACATTTGCCTCCCTACTACAGAAAAGGAAAGAAGAAAGAAAGAAAACTAAAATAGATGTTAAGAAAATTATAAATCAGCAGGATTTTACCAGGAGTGTCTATAACATTTACAACTTGTCCATCTCTCAAAACAGCTTTCTCCAATTCACAAGTGCTTGTAACACCAGAGGAGCTGGTCTTGGACTTGAAGGCCTTTCTTCCAAGAATACTGTTTCCTGTTGCACTTTTTCCATTACCAGTACGTCCAACTAAGACCACAGTGCGAACTGCACTAGACAGTGAAGGAAGCTCCCAGTCATCATCAATCGAACTTCCACCCATTATATAAAATCAGGATACCTAGAAGGCACTTAATTCTGTCAACATTTCATTATGAAAAAAGTATGCATCACATAAGTGTTAATACTTGAATCCATCTTATATGTTGACAAAATCATGTCTAGAACTGTAGAAAACTGTTTGTATGGCATGCCCAATGCATAAAAATAAAATAAAACAAAGACTTATTTCATGAAAAGCTAAACCAGAATTCCAAAAACTCAGGGGTTATGTAAGTCACCTTTCATTCAAAACATCATCTTTTACTCTGAGAAGGAAGACCATAATTTCAAAACATGGTCAATGAACTTTTTTCCTTTATGGATGGAAACTCTCTCTTTAATTGTACAAAGAGAGACAATGCACTATAATGCCAAATGTAACATGAATAGTAAGCCATATGTATTTCCATGGATCTACACGACAATACCATATCTAAGCGACAATTGTTCCCCAAAAAAAGAAGACAAGAAAAGCAAACACAGCAACACACTTTTATAAACAATCGTAGGAAGTTCCACATTCTAAACTACAATTAAAGCACCACCAAAGTTCCCCATATTTCACATATTACTTATTAATTCCATTTAAAACAATTGCAAACCTAAATACAAGCAATTAAATTTGTATGCTGAAAATTAAGCAAAGGATCTTGACCGAGTACGTAAGTACCACAACCGTCACAATTCTATTTATGGAAAAAAAAAAAAAAAAAAACCCGGTAAGATATTATTTCAACCACAATTAACCTATGAATTCCATTGATCAAAAAAATAATAATAATAACCTTTGAATTCCCGTATCAACATAAGTAAGTACAAAAGCAAGAGAACCATGATCAAAGCTTAACCTAAAACCTAAATCAGCCAAAGAGGCTAAGAAGAACAACGATCAGAAACACTGTTTGTTCGCCGACAAAACGAAGCAAAACTAAAACCAAAAAAGAAATACTATTTTGGATTTGCATCCTTTCAGATTTCCAAATCAAGAGAATCGTCTCGACTCTCAACTGGACGCAGAGAGCCGAAGGAAGCAGAAGGTGTACAGTTCAAAATTGTCGATTCCTTTCGTTTACCTGGATTTTCCCGTCGACCAAACAGAACAAAGAAATTTTCTTTGAAAAACCAAAAAGGTAAAAGATTTTCTAAATACGAAAATAAGGAACTGTGAGATGACTTACTAGCAAAGAAAAGAAGCGCAGTCACCGTCAGTGAGAGAGAAGATAAGGAAGAGAAGAGACACTGACACAGCAAACCTCTATTGTAAAACGAGTTGAAGATCGCATAGAATTATAAAATGACGTGATGTATTTAATTTTAATTTTTAAAGAATTTTTATAAGTAAGTGACTTTTATAGAGTTGACTCATAATGACTTTTGCATACTATATATAGTCCTGATCTTTTGGATTATAAGAGTCCAAGAGATTTGTAGTCATTCACTGTTGGATGTAAATTCAACGGTTCACTCACTCTTGCACTGTTTGTAAGAAACTTTTTTGAACCATTGGATTAATATCCAACGGTGGGTGACCACAATCTATTGGACTCCTGTGGTCCAAGAGATCGAGACTGATATTTTCATATACTAAATGGCTTTGTCCTTTTATTTTTTTTTATTTTTATATTACTCAATTTACTTAAATTTACAATGTAAATAAAAAAGTACCTCTCGTTTGGATTCAAATTAAGCAAATTCCCACCAAATCAATGAAAAATCAGTTTTAGTGCAAAATATTATTTAAGCTAAAAATGATGACTTATTAAGTCAATATATACTTCATACTAAAATCTCATAAAATCATTTTCTTATTTGATGTGTAAGGAATAAAAGCCACTAAAAATTATCTAGAGAAAATGATTATTCCAAAAAACTATTTTTCATACTTAGTCAATTTTGTACCTCCACTAAAAAATTTATGGGTTCGCCAGTGCCCGAGCCTACAAGAGGCTTTTTTTTTTTTAATTTAAATTTATTTTAGAATTAAAAAAGATAAAAGGTAGTTGTATTCCATAAAAACAGGATCCATTATTTGATTTTTCTTTTTTTTTTAATTTCTTTTCAATGAAAAAGTGTGAATTTAACATATTATCCTCGTAATAATTTTAATTTTTAATGCCAGTCCTGATCCCTTATGATGGTGCCAAAAGGTGCGAAATTCTATAATGATGGTGCCATATATGGACCTTTCATGTGGACCTTCATATTAGCCACATGATCATTTCTTTAAACTTAAGTGAAGTTACTATTCAGATGAATCATGTAGCTAATATGAAGATCCACATCTATAATCCATATATGACACCCTCACCATAAAATTACTCAACCCTCACCATAGAATGACTCAACAAAATGTAATTACAGTCAATCAAGAATTATATAGTGAGTGCCTAATATATGACCATATCTCTTAACCGTTGGATCAAATTGATTAGCCATTTGATCAAATTGGTTAGCCTTAACAACGATTAAGAAATAGGGCCTCACATAAGGGTCATCTATTAGGTCCTCACTATAGAATTACTCTACAGTCAATAGGCCTTTTGGGTGCCAGGTGGGTTTGTTCTATGTAAGAGCAGCTCCAGCAAGGAGCTGAGCCTAAGGCTGGGGGGAGAAAAAAACAAAAATCTGTTTCCAGGGAGGAGCCCAGGCCCGAGCGCAAGGTGGGACCCAGAAACCTAGGCTGGCCCGAGGGCAAGGATGGCCCGAGCTCCAGCCCTCATTTTGGTGCTGACGTCATCGCTACAGTGTCTGGCGCTACAGTACCACTAAAAGTCCACGTGTCGCACTCTGGGCATTCCGATCAGATTTTTTTCTCCAATCCAATGGCAGCCAAATTTTTGTGCAATAAAAAAAATGAAAAAAATTGAATTTTTTTTAAAAAAACCAAAAAATTACTTCTTTTTTTTTTCTATGAATACCGAAATTTTATCCGATTGAGATATGAATTTTATAATAAATATTGATATGTACGAACCCAAAAATATTATCCAAAATAATTATTGTCATTAAAAAATTTGTAAAAAAACAAAAAAATAAATAGTAATTGCCCGGTAATGGGTGGAAACATAAAATACTATTTGAAAGGGCATGAATAGTGGCTGCCCTTACTCCCCCCTTACCATAGCAAGGGACAAATAGGTGGAGTTGCTCTTAGCCATGGCAATAGGTGGAAACACAAAATACTATTTGAAAGGGCAACAATTATTTACGTGAATAGTGGCTGCCCTAACTCCCCCCTTGACATGGCAAGGGGCAAATAGGTGAAGTTGCTTTAAGCATCGCATAATGGGCCAAACCCATTAATTAAACTGCAATTTGTTTTGTTGTGTGTAACCCAACGACCCAAGTTCGGATATCTTGTCGCGGTCGACCTGTTCTTGTGATTTTTTCTTTCATTCTTTCAAAAGTTTCCTTTTTTCTTTCTTTTTAATTTTCCGGAGTGGGTTTTGGGTTTAGGTTGCTTGTCTCATACTTGTGCTGGAAATGTGGTATAACTAGTGAGATTACGCGGAAGGGAATTAGCATCCCAGAAAGTGAAGCTGCAAAGGTAAAAGTGAAGCCACTGACAGAGTGATAAGCCAATAAAAAATTGTTCGAGTCCAAACAAAGATTCCCACTACGAACGACTTTGTTTGTTTGGCCTGCGTTCTCAGCCTCAGGTCTTATCTATAAAATCATCATCTCTCTGCGACTTCGGTGTTTGGTGTGTCAGCTGATTCTTGCAAGGTGTTTGATCAAGCTGATTCTTGCAAATCTTATCTCCTCAATTGGGCACTTTCAAATTTCGATCTTGCATTGAGGATTTTTGTTTTGGATAGAAAAAAAAAACTGAAAATCTTCATTTTTGCAGTAACTATGAGCAGCTGAATCTTAGTCAACACCAAGATATGGAGGTTGCTTTAGAGAAAAAAGACGCTGCTGATTGGGTTTACAGAGGCGAAGGCGCTGCCAATCTTGTTCTCGGTTACAGCGGATCCGCCCCCGCTTTTGTATGTTTCATACTTTGTTTGATTGTTTCCAAAAAACACACCACCTGAGCTTCAATTATGCACATATCTAAAAGTATGTGTTTTTTCTTCCTGAGAAAAAAGAGAGAAGAATTTCTTAGGCCGTTTGATAACCTTTTCAATTTTAGTTTTTAGTTTTCATTTCTTGTGCAGTACAGAGGAAAAAGAGGGGGAATGAAAGTGAGAATGAGAGGGAAGATGAGAAGGGGTGATGGTAGGGAGGAGTAACAAAAGTGAAAACAAAAACTAAAACCTGAAATCTCTTTGAAATTGTTTTCACTTTCAAGTTTTTGTTTCCACTTTTGTAACTCCTCCCCTCTCATCCTCTCTCTCAACCTCATCCTTACTCTCATGTTTGAAGCTTATAATGATTGTACCTTGCTCTATGTAGATTGGGAAAGTAATGCGTCTACAGAAAGCTCCGATTAATGGGTCAAAGTCCATGAACAGTCCCACTGAATTAACCATGCATGAACGTCTTCTGTGGAAGGACACGGAGGACATCGTAGCTACCTCTAACAAAGAACTTGCTTGCCAACTGTTTGTGAAGCACATTATGAGCCCTCTATTGGGTTCCACGCACGTTGATTCTGGGGTATGTAGCTATCTACTCTTGTACTTGTATGTATCATTTCAAAATAGTTATGGTGGGCTTTAAGGCATTTTTCAGTTGGGTTGTATTTGTACATGGGGTATGTATCGATGTCCCGGTCCAAGACAGTGATTATGGATTTCATATGCCGCGTCACGCTGTAAGCTTTTTCTTATAAGGGGAAGCTACAATAGTGTTGATGGAAATACCCTCATTCTCAGCAATACAGTTATCCATTTGGTTTTCCCGTGAAGTCATGCATGCATGTGGTAACATGTACAAAATGGTTTAGTTCTTTAACCTTCAGTTAGAATTTTGGCAGATGCGTGTCCCTGCTTCCAAAGAATTCTTGGAGTCGGTTGAGAAGAACATAATTTGTCAGCGTCCTGCTTCTCGAGTTGACGCTGCCAAAGTTGACACACAATGTGATTCTGTGCTTCTCATGTCTGATCATTCTATTTTTCCTCGTGGTAATTAGTGTCTCTCTGTTACAATTTTAATTGATGCTGCACTTAAAGATTTAGAACTGTCTGTTCTGCACTTGTCAATAATTTAGTTCGAAAGTCAGATGGCTTGTTTGGTCTAGCCTATGATCCCGGTTTCTTTTTTGCATGCATGTTTTGGTTGCTAACACTTAAAAGCTCTCCCTTTGCCTTTTACTTTTCTAGTAAAAGATATGAGGTAATATCTACACAGCTACACTAAAACTCAGAGAAGCAGGGAGAGAAACCTGGAGATAGCAGCATTCTGCTTAGAATCATAGGAAATTTGTATCTTATTAAATGTAGGTGCACATATTTATCTAAATATTGTCTTGTGATAGATATGATCAGAAGTTTTCTTTTATGTTTTGTTTTATTTCTGAGACCTTAGGAAAAAGCTCTGACAGTCCAGAACATAATAAATTAATAATTTGATTGCTACTTTTATTTAAGTGTAAATTTCAAAGAGTGATAGTTTATTCTTCTTTATTCATTTCAGGTACTCAAGAAGTTGAACCCTGTATATCTGTGGAGATAAAGGTGCTTTTCCCTGTTTGTGTTCTTTGTTTCTATTTTATGCTTGTAATGTAAACTTTTTTCTTGTTACCTTCACATGAGTAATACCCTTGAAATATATTTAGTTATTCCTTTTTTCTTTTCAATTGTTTCCAAAAATAGCCAAAATGTGGATTTCTGCCATCTTCAAAGTTCATTGATGAAGGAAATGCCATTAAACGGAGCGTTACTCGTTTTCGGATGCACCAAGCTCTGAAGTTGCATCAAGGAGAGGTGTGCTTTTACTATGTTCTTCTCCTGGTCAAATTATTTACTACCCGGAAATCAGCCAAATGAGTTCTATATGTTCAATGGAATTCCATCTCATCTAATTCTTAGAACTTCTGCGCACAAATATAAGCAAAGAGAGTCCTATTGTAGTAATACTAAACGTCAATGTTTAATTTTGACTTGGATATGTCTAAACCTGTGTTACAGGTGTCAGAATATAGTGAATATAATCCACTTGATCTGTTCTCTGGATCCAAGGACAGAATACATAAAGCTATTAGGGATCTCTTCTCAACCCCGCAGAATAACTTCCGTGTATTCTTGAATGGTTCTCAAATATTTGGGGGCTTAGGTGGTGGTGCAGACAGTACCGATTTTGTGACTCGGGGAAAATTTGAAGATGCACTCAAGTGTGTTATTCAGGGAGGTGATGGCTTGCGCACAATGAGTTTTCTACTGCTTGTTGCTGAGACAGTTCATAAATCTGGAGTGTTGGATCGGCTCCTTGAGGTCCAGAAACTTGATAATCTTGACATTGATGGGGCTATCCATGCGTATTATGACATTGTTTCGGAGCCTTGCAGGGTATGTAGAGCATCCGGTAAAGAAAAAATATCACAGAGATATCTTTCATTGCATTCCATCTCTTTGGATGAAAGCTTGAAGATTGTGAAGGATTTTTTGATAGCTGCTACTGCAAAGGACTGCAGTTTGATGATTAGTTTTAGACCAAGGAAAGATGGGAATCCTGGATCTCCATATAATAATTTGTATCTAGATTCAACCAAGCAATTTTTTGATTACAAGGTACAGAGCTTCTTATCATTTCGTTCTGACTGATTTTCATTCTTTACAAATTTTCTTCTCGAAATTTAATACCATTTCTTAACAGCTAGAGCACGAAATATCTTATTTGAGTTGCATTTTCGTAGGTGAAATCCCCTGTGGGGGAAATCCTTCCTTATGACATTAATATCTTATTTGAGTTGCATTTTCCTAGGTGAATTTCATTGACCTGGATTTGAAACAATTGAAGAAAATGGAAGAATATTATGAGTTGGACAAAAAAATAGTAACCTACTACAATCGAATGGTGGAAACTGAGGAA
This sequence comes from Prunus dulcis, assembly GCF_902201215.1. Taxonomy (NCBI): domain Eukaryota; kingdom Viridiplantae; phylum Streptophyta; class Magnoliopsida; order Rosales; family Rosaceae; genus Prunus; species Prunus dulcis. Next base: position 41,211,691 of record NC_047650.1, read on the forward strand.
AGACAAAAGAAAAATACAAGCACAATGGCTCTTAGAACTGCAAATTGAGATTTGTTACAGTGCCATGGAGGATAGTTTACTTCAAATTATGAGTAAGTGCAAGTGGGTTGATATATAGTATTTTCTGTAAATTATTGTTGTTAATAGCTGTATTTGTTTGTATACTTCTTGGCTTTTAGCCATTATTTCTTTGTTTCCTTTGTTTCTATGAGGTTTTTGATTTTTAAGGTTAGTAATATAAGCAATTTATTCCCATCCCTCTTCCCCTTCTCTTCTTTGTGCCTATGATTTATCATATATAAGCTTTATCTTAAGTGTATGCATGTGGTGTTTGGTTCTTCGTTTGCTTTGAAGAATGTTGAAATTCTTTTCTTTTTTAGTAACTGTTTTGAAATATGTCCTGGACTGCCGCTGCATGCATCATCAGTCCATGAAAATTTTCTTTTGTAGAATAGATTAAGCTATGGTAATTTTTATTCTGTAAGTCTGCAAATGTTCGTGGGCATCTCATAATTTTGTTTGAATTTACCCATTCATTAGGAGGCAAATGCATTCAATTTAGATTGAGTTATGCATATTTACTGCAACTTTCTAATTGTATTAGCATAAACACGGCATGCTGCTTTAGTCCTCACATAGTTTTGTAGAGGCACATAATCAGTGTTTCATGTTGTTAATAAAGCTCATGAAGACTAACGAGGGAAGTAGAGAATGTGATAAAAAAGAAAAAAAACCGTTGTATAAGACTGAGAAGTTTAATTGGAAATGAGGAGAAACTGATGAAACATAATTTCTGGGCTCTACAGGGAAAGTGATGTATCAACTAACTTCAATGTGATTCCATCAAAAGCCCACATGGCCTATTAATTCAGACAGCTGGATTTTCAAATTGTGGTATTAGTACTAATATAAAGAAAAACAAAGGACCAGGGCATCCATGGTGTTTCCTAACCGATAATGCGTCTGTTTTAGCAACAGTATTTTAGGGAATCAATGAATTATCTAAGTTTGAACAAGCGATTTCTTGCATAGGCATTAATCTAAATTTCCAGTTTTTCTCATCAGAATTCTTTTTGCGCTTTCTTTATGCTTCCTTATAGTTCTTCATATTTTTCAAGTTTTCCATTGCTGGTGCAGATTTATATTTTGATATCCTTTAATAAATTGTCAGGTAAACGTAAGGATCTTACAGTTTTGATTTTCAACAATGGAACCAAACACATTTAGTTTTGAGCAGTAACTTATGACATTTTCCACTTGTCTGATGTACAAAGTGTGATTTGGAGTTTGTTTTGTAACTACATTGCCAAACCACGAACATTCAAAAGAAATGACTTGGAAGAATCAATGAACCTGATGCTGGAACATGTTTCTAGACCAGGTGGTAAGACTAATATGGAAGGTTCTGTGAACTCTGGTTGTTCAGCTTTGATATTTTGATCAGCATATATGTGGAATATAAAGGCCGTGGGTTGGCTACATCATGTGCTGAACAATGAGCTCCTGAGCTGTCTATAGGTCTCTCTCTCTCTCTCTCTCTCTCTCTCTCTCTCTCTCTCTCTCTCTCTCTGTTTGTTTGTGTGGATCTAATTCTGTTAAAATTGATGATTCAAGTACGGGGAAGAAGGAATTAATACGTTCCAGAAGTGGGTCAAGTTTGCCCTCAACTGATCCCACTAGAGCTGAATTGAGAAACTGATTGCCATTACTATATCCCAATACATTGCGTAATGTCAGGTCTTCTTTATTTTCTTGGAGACATCCTGAGCTAAAACCTCATTTGTTGGTTTGTTCAAAATCGTTTGTTTTCTTCAGTCAATCAGCATGTTTACTTCTAGTAACATTTGCTATAAGCTGACACACCTGTGTGTACAAACAGGCGAATGGGCAAGCTTGTCAGAGTCAGGCAGGCCTGCATCATTTTAACTTTGCTATAAAATGTCTCATTTCTTTCAAGATAAAGAGGATGTGCATTGTAGAAAGGTGTGTTTTAGTCCAGCATGGGATGTGTGTGGGATGTGTGTGTGCGCCTGCACATGGTAAATTCTGCATTTATTGCATATCAGAGGTCATAGGTGACCCAATTAACAACCCTTCCGACTGGCATTTACTTCTAGCCAACTACTGACGCTGTCATTTTGTACTCAACCAGCTTCTTTGCTAAGAATGCCCAATGTGCCGTGCTGAAAATATAATCAAACTAAATAGAGAGAGAGAACATTTTATATATAGCATCTTTGGATCTATTCTTTCTTTGTTATTAGCTTGTTCCAGTTTGCTTTCTATCATTATTGCTTTATTATGTTTAAGGTTCCATCTCTCATCTGGTTTTTTCTCTGCTATGTAATTAGTTATTGGCGTAGTACCATTTTCTGTGGAGTCTTTCTCACTGACACACACTGCAATACTTCAGATGAAATTTATATTTTCTGAGCGCACAAGTACGAAACAAGATCTGATCTTTACTCTTTTCTTCTGTTGCAGTAAACTGTAGTGTCAGTGGAACTGCTAAGTTCCAAGTGCAGGAAGAAGTTGATGAAGTTAATAGCAACGGTAGAAGGGATAACTTCAATTGTCCTCGACCCATCAAAAAATACGGTGACAGTAACTGGGGATGCCGATCCAGTAAAGGTTATCAAGAAGGTGAGAAAATTCAGAAAATCTGCTTCAGTCGTGAGTATAGGTCCTCCACCTCCACAGAGTGAGAAGAAGGATGAGAAGAAAGACCTTGTTCCTTTTAACACCAAAGACATGTCAGAGATGGTGCGATGTCTGGTATGTGGTTGTTAAAGATGGTTACAATTATTGTTCCATAATGTGTCATCCTGAAACTTGTATGAATAATACCCAGTTGTGTTTGTTTCATGTTAAATTCACTCATTTCTGAGTTAATAACAGAGAAAAATGCAAAAAAAGAGGCTTTGGTTGTCAATGTAAATCTGTCTTTCAGCTGTTCGTGTTATGTGCAATTTTCCAGTCGTATATATTCTGAAGTATTTGGTCAGTTGGACAACAAATCTTGAGGCATATGGAAAGCCATGGCTGGTAATTTTGTCTTCTGTAACTTTAGATGGCTTAGCAGAAGCGACCATATTTCAGCAGCATTTTGCTGCGTACAGTAAATATAATTGTTACCATAGTGAGTACTAAATATTCATTGTAGTAGCCCCCCCTTCACAAACATTCAACAAGGTATTTGTCAAGTGGAGCCTGTATTCTAATAAGAATTTATGCTCTCACTCTAATTGATGGATGAATTTAATTGGGTTTGTGTGTGACGTTCACCCGGCAAAACACATAATTGTGTGAAGATTTCCGACAAAATGATAATTGGTCTTTGGTATATGGACTGGACATTTCATTTGATGTATACAAATGAAATATACCTAAAATAATAATAATAAAAGGTAATCACCTGTCTTGTTCACAAATCAATGCCATGAGATGAAATGAAAGCTCTTTCCTTCCAATGTTTGTTTTGGAGGAAAATGACTTTGGAAGATATGGCAACGTCACATTTTAGATTTTGTTCACTTTCAGACATGTAAATGCTAATCAATATAGCCTTTTGTAATAAAATTATTTATTTAAAAAAAAAAACAATAAAGCCTTTTACATTGAAATAAATCTATTTCCTTTATTCACAAACGTACATTACACATACATCAATTGTATTTGACCTAATTTCATATACACCGCTTAGGGTTGTGCTTTGTTAGTTTGTTTCTTCTTCATGTTTCTTATGTATTTGCTAGAGTCAGACCATTCTGATGCCCATTAACGATAAAGTCAGCCCACCCATGAATGGCCAAGTCGGCCTACTGAATGGCCCAAAAAAGACAAATTCGACCCACTAAATGGCCATTAAATTCAAAAACGAGTCCCTAAAAGCCTACAAGGACAAACATACCCACCAAAAAGGCCACTAGAGGCCCGTAAACCACACAAAAACCTAATACATGCCCATAAACGACAAAATAGGCCCACTCCAGGGCCACTAAACGACAAAATAGGCTCATTAACAATCCATAAACGACAAAAAAGGCCCACTACACAGGCCAATAAAAAATAAAATAGGCTCACTGCACGGGCCATAAAAGACAAAATATGCATATTACGCAGGTCATAAAAAGCAAAGTAAACTTATAACACAGGTCATAAACGATAAAATATGTCCACTAAAGAGTCCATAAACAACAAAATAGGCCCGCTAAAAGGCCAATAAATGACAAAACATGTAACGTCTCGTCTTGGATTTTAACTTTATTTTTGAAATTTTAAAAGGAATGGATGGTTGTGCTGTTTTAAAGTGGTTTAGAGGCCACTCTTTGTTGAAGATTGGTTTTGCCATTTTAAAGTGGTTTAGGCTCCATTGCGTGGAAATGGTTCTCATGAGTTCGTAGTAGACACGTATTATGCATAAATCAGAGTCAGAGAGTTACGATCAACAAAAGTGCAATATGACACAACCATAAATTTCATAAAAGTTAGATTTTTTTTAAATTTTAAAAAAAAAAACTCACGACAACTTTCTCTCTACTCACCTTTTCTTCTCTCTCCTCTCTCCCCGATTCTAACTCCTCTCTTGCTAAAAAAGGGCAAACAACACATGAGGAAAATTTCTAACGTCGTTTGATGGCGACATGCAATGAGACTAATCGGGAATTTCTCCTCTCTGACCCACTAACCTTTCCCCCAGTACCCCTGGTCTGATTAACCATTGTAATCGTCTGATTTTGGACGGAGAATTTCAAGATTTTTGCACAGTTGATGTTGCCCTTTTCAAAGGCGATTCTGCCAACTCCGGCCACCTATAGCCATTATTCTTCTTAGAAAAGGTGCGCCTCTCCTCCCTCTACATTTTCCTTAAGTTAGTTGATGTTGTTATTGGCTATTGTCGGTGCCACGAGCTCGAGAAGCTCCCAACAAAACCTCCACGAGTTTGGCTATTTTCAGGCCAATCCGGCCATTTTTTGGCAAGGTCAAAAAGTAAAAGATGTTCCCCTTTAAGTGCTTGTGCTAGTGGAAATTGGATTGTAGGCAATTTGAACTTTTTCGGTCACCACATAACTCCTCAAGCCACAAGTCACAGTCGGTGGTGCGTGAGCCCCTAGTGGCACATACTTTGCTTTGTAATTGTCTTTATGTCGTCTCGAGCACAAAGGTAAGCTTGGATTGGCAAGATTTTGTCGTTTGATCGGCGAACGAAGTTTTGCCTATTAAGTATCGATTAATTGGGAAAATTGAATCGTCGGATTGGTTCTAGCTTCGAATATGTTGTTCACCGTATAAGAAGAGAAGACAGCTAACCTTCATGATTTGGTTAGATTCTTCTAGACACTTTCTATAACAACCGCACCGTGTGTAATTTCCCATTTCGATTTTAATTCGAGAGAAAAATCGAATCAAACTGAACTATGCCCATCCATATTCTCTTACATAAAGTTCTTTTGGGCCTTCGCAGAGGGGTTGTGTGCTTTATTGGGTAAAACAAAATGAGAAGGTGACTCACATAAAGTGATCATCTTGTCCTTAAATTTGAAGAATGTAACATATTATGACGTTAAGACCAATGATGCTAACGAAAGGGGAATTTAGGATCTAAATGAGTCATTTTTAAAGTTGAAGGATCAAAATGTGAATGGAACACGATTTCAAGGCTTATTGCTCTCCTAAGGCCATCTCTAACAATGGGCTAAATTTAGCCCTTTTACATCCAAAACCCATCTTCAACAAATGGGCTAAATGTGCTATGTCACTAGGCCATACCCAATCAACAGGCCGAAAGGTCAAATGATGGGCCAAATATGGCCTACTTCTTGGGTGGGCTATGTTTAGCCATCCACTGCTATAGATGGCCTAAGAGTATCTTCAAGGGGATGTTAAATACCAAACATCAAATTTAAATTTGATGGCTGATGTGTCAATTTGACATATTGTAAAACTCTTTATCCAACCAAGATGTCAAATATACATTTTATTTTATTTTTTTAAAGGCAAGTGGGCTTTATTTAAGAGTAAAATATTAAATAGGGTTAAGAACTGTAAATGGAAGAGGAGAGAAGGAAGTGGGCTCAACATTAAAATAATAATAAAAAACAAAAAGACGTCTCAACATGTTGGCGTCAATTTTGACAGCAAAAGTGAAGGACGTCAATCCAACTAGGATTTGGCATAACTGTTGGAAGGCTTAAAATGTATTTTTCTTGGGTTAAAACTTGCCACGTTAGAATCGGCATTTGGGTTGGAGATGCTCTAAGAACTCCAAGTTCGGCTAAAGGGCAGTTTACAAAACAGTGTATAAGGCCAGCGTGCTCTAAACTTGGGCTGGACTTTCTACACTAGGCCCATTCGCTGGTCCTGCCTTCCCAACTTAACCCAATCTTCAATTTTCTCGTTGAATTTTCTAGAGGAAGAGAAAAGAAATTCACGGAGGGAAGAGAAAGCGGTAAAGGGAAAAGTACCCAAAAGAAAAACTCAGAAGATTGTTTTGTGCGAATGAAAAACTAATCGGAAGATGAAGGACCCATTGGTGAGGACGAAGGTGTTAGTTCGGCACTTGCCTCCGTCTCTGTCTCACTCCGATCTCCTTCAGCAAATCGACCATCAACTTGCTGACCGCTACAACTGGTTTTGCTTCCGTCCGGGAAAGAACAGGTTAAGTTTTTTCTATATGTTTGAGGTTTTAATATCTTTAATATTGTTGCTGTGGCTTTAGAAAATTTTGGCCAGGAAAATTAGGTTTAGGATTGCTTTGTTCTTATTTTTTTTTAATTCCAGAGGGGGCTGGTTTTCCATCTTTGTTTCCCTTAAATGTGTTTGGTTTTTTATTTTTTATTTTTATTTTTATGGGATTTTTTAGTTGGAGCTGTTCTTTTAACAAATTTTTTTACCGGTAGCATTCTAAGTGATTGTTCATTTTTATTGCGTCCGAAAGCAAAATTTGATTTTGATCTTAAAAGCAAGGAAAACCACTTCAAAATACATTTCTTAACACTTTTTGTGGCATGGAGAAATTGACAGTTTGTGTAGAGCTGCTTATTTCTTGTTTGCTTTCAAGGGGTTTCTGAAACATAAAGGTTTTAGGCATTTTATATTAACTCAAATGACTATTATTTAGTTTTATGGGTGTAGTTTGTTGAGTTTTAGTTATTATGATGGGATGTCAGACTTCGACATAGAGTCCCTACTCTTAAACTTGGCCTGGTCTAAATAGACTCGGGAATGTGTTTTCTTCCCTTCTCTTCTCAGTTGCTAAATTTTTCTTTTCAAACTTTTTCATAAAAGCTAGAACGACTTGTGTATTTGGGTGGATTCTCATGATACATGGAAATTAGGTTTTGAAACTTAAAAGTTCGATTTCTTTCTTTTTCATTTCTTTGCAAAGAAACAGAGAATAAGGCATTTTCTCACTTCCACGTTTTCTGTTAAAATAATGTTGCAGCCAGAAGAATCAGAGGTACTCTCGAGCCTACATAGACTTCAAGCGGCCTGAAGATGTTTTCGAGTTTGCTGAATTCTTTGATGGACATGTGTTTGTTAATGAGAAGGGTAATAAAAAAATCAAATATGTTTATTTTACCATGTTCCAAGCATCTAGAAATTTCTTAGCTTTAGTTTATGCTTCAGTGAGAAATTTTTATTTAATGAGTTACTGTTTTATTGGTATATACTAATGTTTCTTTGTACTTTCATGTATTTAAACTTCAATAGAAAAAAAATTATGGAGACACTGATTGATTCTTCGTGCACCGTGGTGTTTGAGTGTTATTCTTATTTTGTTTTTGAAGCTTGAAACTAGAATGTTTATTCTTTTCTCAGGGTCTCAGTTCAAGGCTATAGTTGAATATGCACCCTCACAGCGTGTTCCAAAACCATGTACCAAAAAGGATGGCCGTGAAGGGACTATATATAAAGGTACTAAGATAGGACTCATTTGGTCGGATTTTTGTTTTTAGACGAGGAAAGAAAAAAGAAAAGAAAAGAGGAGTATAAAACAGAGATGAGAGAGGCAACACAGAATAAATAGATTTGAAATTAAAAACTCAAATCTGTTCATTTAGTTTTTATTTGAACAACCATTGTATGCTTTCTCACATCGCTCATGTCTCTTCTTTTTGTTGTCTCCCTCTCCCACTAAAGAAAAAACAACTGAAATACACAATGGAAACATTTCAAATGGGCATTTAGTTCTCAAGTAATAAGCTCTTATGATATCTGGATCTGACATAGGCAATTTGTTGGCTTGTATGACTAACTGCTATATAATTGACATATGTAGATCCTGATTATTTGGAGTTCCTAAAACTTATTGCGAAGCCTGTTGAGCATCTTCCTAGTGCAGAAATACAGCTGGAAAGAAAGGAAGCAGAACAAGCTGGTCAGTTATACATTTACCGACTCTATGTACACGTCTTATGATTGTAAAAATAATTGATGATTATGTCACTTTTTCATCTTAGATGACCACACACCACCTTCATATTCATACTAGAAATGTATGACGCAAGACCCTTCAATCCCTGCCCCCAAGAAAAAGAAAGGGGTTAAGGCAGTACCTTGTTTTGTTCAGTTTATTTTTTATTAAGGAAAAACTAGTTTGACTAGCATAACTGCCTCTAGATATTTGGCTGTCTATTTTCTCCTCTTCTCCTTTTGCTTGTGATGAAAGATATTTACTGAAAGGTAAAAGTTGGTTGTCTCAAGGTTTGAAAGTATTCCTCTGTTACTTTGTTAGGTGGTGCAAAAGAGCCTCCTATTATTACCCCCCTCATGGAGTATGTTCGTCAGAAACGAGCTATCGGAAGTGGGACCCAGGTAATGGCACAAATTTTTTTCTTCTATGTGTTTGTGTGTTGAAGAATACAATTTTGGGAAATTAAATGATATAAGATTCATTTCAAGAGCATTCTTGTCAAAATCCGAGGATCTTGTGTAACCTTTGACTGACTATGGAGCCCTACATAACACACTAATGACCAAGAAATTCCTTAGTGATCACCTTATCAAATAATCTCTATTTTTATAATGAAATTACGAAACCATCTAATGAATTACAGTAGTTGGATCCCTACTTTTATATACTTGTCCGTGCACACTTGCTTGTGTTTGGAAGTGTGAGTATTTACCTACTGAGTAAGAGTGATTGGCTTTTTATTTTTATATGCTAGCCCTTAACACGTGAACTTGTCTTTGAGAGAAATCTTAGTTAAAAGTAAGATAGATCACTATGGTTGTCCAGAGGTTGGTTTTGGACAGAATTAGATATCTAGCTTTTTTTGGGTATTTTTGTCTAAGCATTTTTCCTTTAGGGATTACATGTTGACTAGGAAGAGTTTTGAGTAATTGTAACTTAATTTTGGTACACCACGGTAGTTGCTTTTTCCTTAGATAGACTTCTTGTTCAGCTTTTTAGCCTCCTCTCTTTTTCCTATCTAAAAAAAACAAAGAAAGCACAAGGGCATGTATCTCAAGTGGTTAAAGAGCATGTATCCTTGCACCCGAGGTTCTAGGTTCAATTCCCCCCTCCCCCAATATCGCTTGTATCAAAAAGGGAAAAAAAAAATCGAAGAAATTGTGCCTGTAAATACAGTGGAACAAATGAGGTGTTAAGTTTACCCCGGGGGGTGGGTAGCAGATGGAAATGGAATTCTTGTCTTTGTGTTTACGCAGGAACTTTCATATTACAACGACATGAATTTTTGGTACGTTTTAATGATGAACAAGGGCAACATTGTATATTGATAGAAGTCTAATTCCTGACTAGTAGCTCATTTGAAATTTTCCCTGCTCTCTCCCAAAAAGAGAAGGTCTGTTTCTTTGAATCCAATGAATCCAACCCATGAGTGAGGGGCGCATGTGCACGAGACTGGACGCTTTATATTACGATGAAATGAAAACACAACACCTTGGGAAGTGTTTGATGGGGCCCAGTGTTTGACATCATTGCAGTAAAGCAAGAAATGGTCACGTGATATGAGTTAGATGGCCATCATTGCTTAATACAAGTATTGCATAAGTTGACAAATTAAGGCCTGCACTAGTTTTCTTTTGACCTTTTAATCATAACAAGTTTGTGTTATTTCATTAAAAGGTGAAATGTAAACTTTCTTTCCTGTATCCGGATCAGTCTTACTTTATATTTTTATTTATCTAAAAGTCCTTTGAATTATCGAATTTTGTGTTTGATAATAGGTTTCATCAGTTGTTCGGAAGGTTAGAAGAAGAGCGGGGGCTGCATCTCTTAACAAACGTGGCTCAACTTCTACAAAACGGGTCTCTGAGAAGAAAAAGGCATGTAAATCAGTTCTTATATTTTTCATGAGATGCAAAATATATTTCCACGAAATAACTTTTCAGTTGATAATTTTTGAAAATATTACATTCATTTGGTTAATTTTCTCAGTTTCATCACTTACGTGCAGCTTTGAGTCTTTGTGTTTACCAGTTGACATATTACCGTGACATGTACCATGTGACATGGAAGCTTAGGGAATCGCTAAGCTCAAGTTACTTTTTTTTTTATTGACAGTACATATTAAAGGACAGTGCTAAACATACAAGTCGAAAAGACAAGTCAACTTTCACTGTGGTCCCCAGGCGAGAGGATCAATTGGCCAGTTCAAGTGGAAAAGAAACCTTAGAAAATGAAATTGGTACTTGGTATTCTTTCATTATCAATCATTATGTTTTTTTTCTACGAGATATTCGCTATTAAAACTATTGATGACGATGTATTGACTGGATGAATTTCTGCCTCTAATTTTAGTCCAGCATTGGCCACTATTGTTAGTACCATTTGGTTAAAAGAAAATTTTTCTGATAGTATGCGGTTAGTGGTTATAATATTTTCTGATGTGATAATGTTTCTGTATTTTTTAGATAGGGTTGTCAATGGGTCAGATCAAAGATCTGAATTTAACTTAAATTCAATTAGGTTAAACTATCATACAGAACAAGTGTGATGGTCGAATTAGATTCTAAGAGCCCGATTATAGTTTATTAAATTCAGGATTGGGTACAATTGATTAGAACATTAGATTAAGATCTGAAATTGATTTTAAATAGTCATTGATGAAGCGCAAGATATTTATATTAGATTTTATGTAAGTAATATTTTTTTACATGGTTGTTTTGAAACATTCAAAGTTGATTACTTGTTAATGAACATTTCTTGATGCTGTTATCCTGGTTGGCTATAAGTGTGTGCTTATTGCTGGTTGTAAGTTTGAATAGGCTAAAAGATGGGTTGTTGACAGCTCTGCAAAATTAACTTGGTGCAGAATGAAGCATAAGCTATCTTGTAAGTTGATTTTGTCAGTTTGGTAAGCAAAAGTTTTCTACAGAAGTCCAAAAAAAAAAAAAAAAGGGTTCCCTCCACCTCATAAGTAGATTAATTCTATTGCCTGGTAGAGTCCATCATAAATTTAGAAGAGAAGATGTAAATGTGAACATTATGCAATATCATCACTTCTTAATGACCATTATATTGGATTATAGTAGAATTTTGGGGTAGTGGTTTCATTTGACCGAAATTTGAGGAAATGAACTTTCAATCTGCTTGCACAGGCCAAAATGGAAAAAGAAAATGCCCATCATATCTTTGTATTTTTTGTATTTATTCTGTGTTCTTCATGTTTGCTTACTTTAAATTTCTACTATTGAAGGTTCTGTTTCGGGAATCCCTGTGATTGCAGACTCTGGAAAGAAGAAAATCCTACTCCTTAAAGGAAAAGAACGTGAAATACCTTCTGTAAGCTATCAATTTTTTCAGTTACCTAACTTGGTTGTCTCTGTTATTTCTGAGCCTTTTTTACTATTTAATACTTTATTACATGGACATTATCTACCATTCTATCACTCAATATATCATTTTGGATATGCTGTAATAGACTTTTTTATTTCCCTAGGCTCCTGAAGGTATGCTACCACAGGGGAGTGTAACATCCGCTGGAAGTTATGTTTCAGCTGCTCCAAAGCAGAACCAAAGGCGTGAGGCTGGTGGAAAGTTGATCAGAAGCATACTTTTAAATAATGAGGGACGCCAAAGTCAAAGTTCAACCGAAATTCAGCCTCAGCAGAAAATTCTAAGTCTGAACTCAGACGTTAAGCGGGCGTCTCGGCCCTCCAATGCAAGGTTAGGGTTGAATGGTCAAGTCTCTAATAATGAGCCTAACTCAATGAGCTCTGAAGGGGATAGAAAGAGGGCTACGGTTGATAAATTTTCGAAGAAGGACCTGCATGGTACCACTAATGTTAGTGAGAAGCAAGAAAAACATACAAGAAACAAGGATAGACCTGATCGTGGTGTTTGGGCTCCTCTTCGTCGTGCTGATAGTTCACATGCTAGTGATGAGCATTTGCCATCCGTGCCACAACGTCCTCAACTTCCCTCTGATTCCTTTGAAGGTAAAGGCTTTTGCTATACATGGATATTCAGGTGTTTGTCAGTCTATGGATGATCTATTTTTGGAACATGATTTTTGGTGTTAAATCATCCTCTTTTCAAATCTTAAGCCTAGTCATAGGGAGGAATTTTGTTTAGTTGTCATCAAGGAAATGTTAAACACTCACTGTTTATGATTTTCCAGTTTCCCATGGAGAAGTGAAGGATGATACCTCTTATGGAAGCAGGACTGGGGAAGTTATAAATCCTACAAGTGGACGTAATAGTTCTCATGTAGAGAATGGTTAGTTAGATAATCAAAGCGTGACACTAGCCACCCTGAATTTATCTGATGTCATTTATTTATATATTTATATCTTTGAAATAACACGTGATTTTATTGATTACCAGTCCTGTGAAAACTTTTTGCTTTGTCTAGGTTCACAAAGACATTTTGGTCGCCGTGGAAGTGCCCATAATATAAAAGATGATAATTCTATGAATGTAAGTGAGGGAAAGCCATCTAAAAGAGGTGCTACTGTTCATGGTGCCCCTGAGGTATGCATCACTTTTCATGTAGGTTGCCACATTATTTTTATTTCACCTTCATTTATCAGAAAGTGGTTGACAATCTTTTACTGTTTGCTAGCAGAAACAAGTGTGGGTTCAAAAATCAGCTTCAGGTTCTTAGAATAACCAAGGCTGGTATGTCCCTCAGTTACTTGCATGTTTTGCTTCCTTCTTTTTCTTGCCTTAACTTTTTCTACACTTGTAGACAAAAGAAACTGCACTAGACTTTTCTGCTATTTGTTTCATGTCTCAGACGGGTTCTACAACCCAAACGCCCATGATTAATGATCAATCAAATTCATATTTGATGTAGGATATGGGTGAATTGAGAATTTAGGTAATTTAGCAGAAGCAAAAACAATGACAAAACAGAAAGTAGATGGTAAAAGATGCCTTGGCTTCACACCAAGGAGTCCCCAATCTCTGGAAAATAAACTTTTCTCAATATCTCAACAACTCAACTCTATATTGAATTACATAGAAGGGTATTTATAACAATCTAACTCTAGAGTGAAAAGGAAAAATTAAACTTATTCTAGGAAAGAAATCCTAATCCAAATAAAAAAGGTAATCAAATCTAAATCGTATTAAATAAGTAAACCAAATCCTAGCCAGACAAGAAATCCTGAATCCTTCGAAAGAGTCCTGTTAACACTCCTATATTATTGGCTTTCCGGACAATCACCAGACCTTTACTTAACTTATTGATTTTCTTGTGTAGCGAGCGTACCGGACTAATTTACTCTTTCAGCTGTAAGAACTTAAGTATAGAAAACTTAGAAAACAAGTTAAAAACGCAGAAATCATCCATTGCTCCAAAATTGCATGATTTGAAGACCGAATTAAATAATTTCCTCTTCCATCTTTTTCGTTTGTAAACCCTAATGGGCTGGACAAAGATGTCCTCGTCAATGTTGATATCATTGATTCAACTTTCTATTGTAGCAACTAAATATAGGCCTACTGTCTTGCCTGAATATGGTAATATGTAATCATCATGGAGCACATGACCTTGGAACTATTCCTACTGTCTAGGAAAAGGAAAAGAAATTGGGTAATAGTAACATAAATTGCTGTTGTGTTTAGCCTTTGTAGTTGATGTTTCCTCGAGTGATGGACTGAGAACTTCACATATAAGAACTAAACTCCTTGCATCTTCTAGGCATTTTTAGTCTTCAAAGAAGTTTTATATTGCTTCGCATATCTGAGAGCATTATCTTGTATCTTATTTTAGGGAATATTCTCTGTAGTCTTTCCATCGGAGTGGACTCTCAGCTAAATATTTTTAAGTTTGACAAATTGACAATCCAGATCAGTTTTCAGTGATGTTATTGCACTCAAATGGTTTATGAGGACATGCTTGTGGTGGTCATGGAGGCGCATGGTAGGGACATAATTTCTGGAAATACGTGGCAGAGTGGGAAGTAAGGTGACAGATTGGGGAATTTTATGTTTATAATTCTTAGGATTTCCATGGGGATGGTTTCTGATAGCCTTCTGAATTTTAGCGGGAAGGAACCACTAAAATGTGCCTTGTACTGAATTATTTGTTTGGCTACAAGTGAAAAGGAAATTATGGCACCGCATAGGGGCAGTCTATTTTATACTGGTGATGGCTATATCACTGGTCTAGCGTTTTTCTTCACTCTCTTGGTGTTTAGATGTTCTTTTAACTACTAAAGGTCTGTTGCAGTTTGCATGCATGGATTGTGCAACTTTGGCAGTTTCTAGTAGATATATTATTACTTTCTTTAAGGGTTGATGATGGTTGGGGGGCTTTTACAATTACGAGTATCACTGCAGTCAATAGCTGTTGTGCATTCAAGGAGAAGAGGAGTTTTATTTTGTTTAATGTAAGTTTATTTGTGGTTTAATGGTTTGGTCTGCAAAAGCGGGTCTTTGTGCATTTTGGGTGTATAGCCTGCATCTTGACAGCTGTTATATCTTATCTGCGATGAACGACCTTGTCCCAATTGTCTGTGAAAAAGATTTGGTGGATTATAATGGTTTGCTGCCCTGTTGAAAACAGATTCTTTCATTCAGTCAGAACACTAAATTCCTCATATGTCCCAAGGCAATCATCTCTGTTATCGTGGCTTAAGGCCTCTACTGAAGACGTCGTGGAAATGGGGGCTTACCTTAAAGGAGAACTTTTGGTTGGGCCAAATTAGGGTATGTCCGTGTGTTGTTATTTTGAAATCGTTCCTAATCATGGGTTGCAATCTCACATGATCTTTTCTTTTCATTTTTTTGGTCCCTCACTTTGTAGACCAAATTTTCTTATGGTATGATCCAATTTGTGCCGGATGGACGGATAGCAGCATGCTCTTTTGGAGTGCTGAGTTACGAGCCCTAGGAACAAGAGGACAAAAGTCTTGAGAGATGGTTTGACTTTTATCTTCATTGCATGACTTTATCGTTAAGTCACATGTATAGTTTAACTAGTAAAGTATTTCTTCAGGGGAAAATACTCCCAAGTCCTAAATGTTGTGATGTATAAGAACCTTCATGTCTATCTACCGACCGGTGATTGTGAACAATGTAACATAAACCAAGGAACATTTTGGTAAAGATAAATTATGTACAATGGTTATTTTGTAATTTTAGCCTAATTTTCTTTACTGATTGTGAACAGTGCAATGTATTAATTTGTTCACGTACTGATTATTTGGTAAATTCAGTTCTATAACCCAACGACTCGCTCATCACATGAATGGAAAACTGCCACCAAATTTTCTCAGAACTCTTGGCTGAAAGCTCTAAAAATGGTGGATAGAGCTCCTCGCATAGAATTGAGCTAGACTGACTGATACTGACTCTGTTTTAAAGGCAAAAGCATAGGTAAGCTAGCGGTAAAGCAAATGCTATTGTGATTACAATTCAGAGAATAGAGATCATCGAGTTTGTACAAGCTTTTCTCGGCCTCCTATAAAAGATTAGCTAGCCAGGATGATGAGGAATAAGGAAGTTAGATGATGATTATCAGCACGATCATGAAGAGATCAAGAAGGGTAGTTATTATCATGGGAATAATAAGAAATTGATGAAAAAGCCCTAGTGGCTCTTTGTTGGGACTGCTGCAGGCAATCCCAATATTCGAGGAGGGATGAAAGAGGTGGTGGTTTTCCATTCCTGTGTATTTTTTCAGAGATTTGTTGTTCCACTTCGAATTTATGTATGGTCATTTTGTTATTGAAAGTGGGATATATGTCCAATACAAAAGTGGATTAACATTCATACACAAATGTGTTAATAGTCATAATAATGTATTAGCAATCATAAAACATGTATTAACAGTCATAAAAAGTGTACTAACAATTAACCGTTAATACACACTAGCTTCTCCGCACGTGCTTCTGCGCCTGCAAGAGGTATTTTTTTATTTTTAAATTTAAATTTATTTTAGAATTAAAAAAGATAATGGGTAGTTTTTTTTCCATAAAAATAAAATATATTATCTGATTTTTCTTTTAATTTTAATTTTAATTTTTTTTATTATGAAAAATTATAAATTTATCATATTATCCTTATTTAATTAATAATTTCAATTCTTAATCTCCGCATTAATCAAGAGCATTTTCTTGTATTTTGAATATTTTACCTCTGCCTTTTGCTCTATATCTCTGCCTTTTGCTCTATATATATAGATAAAATTTTAGTGTGTTAGGTGGGTTATTGCCGATCCGATGAGAATGTTAAACAACCACTAGCTCCAAAAGCTTTACATTGGACCACTTACAAAGAAGGCTTCTTTAATACCATGTTAGACAACTGCTAACCTCAAAAACTTGAGCTATTAAGGAATAGGGTGACAATGTAATGAAGCGTACAATGCAAGGACAAGGACCACTGTTGTAAATTCAAGCTTCTTGAGCCTTATCCGCAACAAAACACGAGCATGACTAGATGAGATTGCTTTTGTATAGTGTAAATCAGCATTTCCTTTGCCTATATACTAAGTAGAAATTGGGTACAAGCAATTGGGCCACCTTGTTCTACATACAACCATGGCCGAACATCATAGAACTAAGCAATCAGCTACGTTTTTGTTATGTAACTCAAAGGTAAAACAAAGGAATACAATTTCTGATATTTAAAGCTACGGAATCTGAGCAATTTCCACCAACATTTTGTGCAGTGATTGTGGCTTTGAGAAGAATGGGCAGTGGTCACTGCCTTTTATCTTGAACACTCCCTCTGGTGGGTTTTCCCTCACTAGCTTTTCTTGGACATCTGGGGAAAGGGCCCGATCATCTAATGTTTGAATGAAGAACCGCCGGCTAGTTCCATAGTTTTTGGGTGACAATGACAGTTTTTCCATGATTGGGCCTAGTGGGATAGGTCTCATGGAAACCATGGCCAGAGCAACATCCTGGAATGAATTAACTGCCGTTATAGAGATAATGTGAATGGCAGTTAAATCAAATTAAGAATAGATGCAAGAAACCGAAGTATCTCAATAGATTATACCATGGTGAAGAAACCCAGGAAGGCCACACAACTTAGATTTTATGGTGTAACACTAAAGGATACTGATCATCATATGTTGTTCCCAGAAACAAAAGACTCAATGGAACAAGAAAATAAAGTACACAAAAGTAGAAGAGAGTTAGAAACGAAAATATTATGTTTGTTTTATTAGTTAACAAATTTTTAAGGATTACAGTTGAACTCTTTAAATAAGGAATATCTAGCTGAATCTGAAAATATGAATATGTGAATATCAAGCTGAATCTGAAAATATGATGTGTGTGTGCGCCTGTGCGTGTTTCTGTCTTAAATATGTTGGGGAGGTGAATCAGAAAATAATAGCAACATAATAGTATGGATAGTAAATGACAAATTTTAATTAAGTAGGACTCAGCTTTCAAAAGTGACTACATACATCTTTGAGGAATAATAAATATAAAATGTGTGTGTGTGTGTGTTTTAAAATAAAATTTCACACCCAAGCCCTTGATGGAAAGTGGATATAAAATGCTGGGAAGGTGAATCAGAAAATAATGGCAACAAAATAGTTCGGATAGTAAGCAACAAATCTTAACTATTTACGACTCAGCTTTCAAAATTGACTAGGTACATCTGTGAGGCATCATAGATGCTGATCTGGAAACAGATATGAGACAGAGGCAGTGAAGATATGAATGAGACAGAGACAGTGAAGATATGCTATTAATTTATGAACCCTTCACATGGTTCTACTTATTAAAGAGAAACAGAATGATTGAAATTGATTCTGTTGTTATGATTAGATAATCAGTACAATCTTGTTGCTTAAATAAGGCTATGCAAGTCAACTGAGAGATGCCAGGTCAGCAAACAACACAATGACCTACGGTAGAATCTAAAATGTACAAACTAAAGTCTGTAGAGCAACACAATATTACATGCCTGTGCTACCTGTATATAAGTCTTTCTTCATTGGGATGGTTCTCGCTCTCAATTTTTTAATGCAAAAACTAAGTCAAAGGAATATTAAATATTTGTTTCATGAAGATTACACATGCCCGCTGTGTTGATACAGCTAAGTACCAACTACCAATAAAACAAGTTAAGGACACAATACAGATTTCCATGATTTTGATTGATCTAACTACAAAAAGAAAGCGGTTAAACATATCTGGACACAATGGAGGTATCGTGGACTTGTATAAATGTAAAAACACTGCACTTGCATTCTCACTTCTATTTGCATGTTCTCATCTTACTTTCCATTGTATTTATTTAGCTCTGGATTTTGTTTCAAATCATTTAATGGGCACATATAATATTCAGCTACACATAGTATTATAAAGGAACTGCATAACTTCTACAAAAATGCTGCTTCCTGTGAGGAAAAAATACTAAGATAATATTAACCTTGAAAAACTTGGACAAAGTTATCTGCTTTAGTTCAGAGTTGCGACATACCTTTGCAGGAGATTGATTGAAATATAACCCTTTCATCTGCTCTTTCTCAAACATGAATCCTGTAGGAGGCTTGTCTTTTCCATTCCCATGAATCAAAAACTTTGACCCTTGCATAAATTGTTCTGCAGAACCAAGCTGCAATACAGATTTCCTTCTTGAGAACGCGAAAATCAGAGAGTACAAAGAAATTAAACTGCCAAGGGGAAGAAAATGGCTTGCTTGAAAAAGGAAATATAGTTTTCTTTTAAGTTACTATAAGAACCTTCATTAATTATAAGAACATAGAGATAATTTTTCTACAAGAAAGGTGCGGAGGTTAGCATTCCCAATTTATATATTGCAAGACAGTCCAGTATGCTACAATGTGAGACAAACTGTCTATCATGACTGCATATTCATACGTATGATTCTGTATGATATGGGTCTGATTGACAGTCTGACAGCATAAGATGTTAAACTGCCTGCCTACCAGGTGAACATTACCATATATGTATTACGTGAGACAAACTGTGAGACAGTCCAGCATGCTACAACATGAGACAAACTGTCTATCATGACATTCATACGTATGATTCTGTAGGATATGGGTCTGATTGACAGTCTGACAGCACTGCCTACAAAGTGAACATTACCATATATGTATTTGCGCGCACAGACACCCACCCACAGATGCATGCACACACCCATAATGGATTCACTAGAAGATTGGAGGTTCATTTAAATTTTTTACACAAATAGTTTTGCACGGATGAAAGTAATATTTTTCAATGACATTGTATTCAATGCCTATGGTGTGACGAAATAGTTGCAATAGCTTGGAATTTTTTGAAAAGGAAGAAGCATTTTCTGTTGTTTAGAAGTACTCAGTGGCATTATGCTGCATGGTCATATCTTTCAGACAAGACCAACAAATTCTTAACAGATGTTAGCCTTAACCAGTTTATAATAAATTACCTCTTCAGCGAACACATCAAACGGTCTCTGGCCATCAGACACCATAGTAGCACAGATGAAAATTGCTTTTGAAATTTTCAGCGAAAAGTGCTCTAGTGCATAAGAAACACAGGCACCTCCATTACTGTGACCAACCAAGATAACCTGCACGAGAATTACATGTATAAATTTGACAGTATGTTACATGCTTAGTGTAATGGAATGAATAACATCTCAGCTTTTAACCTTTTCATCCTCTTCAAGATTTTCTAGATATTCAATCAATGGTTTTGAATATTCTGCCAGCGTAGCAACAGAGTTAGTATCTGTAAGATCAATACCAGAACCCTTGAGATCAAAGGTAACCGGAAGCAATCCTGCTTCCTCTAGTAGAGCAATTGTTTTGTACCAACACCATGCTCCAAACCCTTCTCCATGTACCAGAATAAATTTTTTTGTTTTAATATTCTCCAAAGATTCTGGTACCTGTAAAATAAAATGAAATCAATAATCATGGAAATCATTCAAGGGAGGACAAACATGAAATGGTGGAGGACCATATCTTAGTAACTGATTACTATGCTCAAAGTTGCTTGTCTATATGAATCTATTGGCTACTAAAAAAAGCAGACTAGCAAACAAAACAAACGAGCAGCAGCAAGGTGAAAGTTTTATGGATATTGGGAGTTGTACAAAAAGATGTCATTAATTAACATTTCCTAGAAGAGAAAAACTGTACTTTAATGGATTACATGACCCGGTGTTGATTTTGAAAGCCACAGACCAATACTCTTACAGTTATGACATATTTCCAGCTCGGTTAAGGTCAAGGTTATAAAGAATTTCAAATACAAACAACACAGGGTTAAATAAGTACACATTTCTACATACATCATACAGAAAAAGACATAAAATTTATGAATAGATGCCTTCACAATCTTGCTTAATGACGACCCCTTGATAAACAGCTAAATCTTTCAAGAATGATGGCTTTAATATGAAATTTATCTATGTTATATACATATTGGATATATAATATGAACTGCTTTCTGTTTTTATAGAAAAATCTGGGTATCCTGAAAAGGAACATAACGCTGTTTAACAGTGCGGAGGTTGCAATGGTAATTGGCAAAAAAGGACTCAAATGGTCCAACAAGCTACATAATATAAAGATCTCAATACTATTTCGACTTCATTCCGGGCTTTAGCACATTTTTCACACTCACTGCCATTAATAATGGTTAAATCCCATAAAAGCACTGATCTCAACTGCCTGATAAGATATCTAGAAAGCTCCCATCTCAACCACTCAAACTGGAGTGAGCTGATCAAGGGTTATAAAGTTGGATGACTCTTAAGAAAAAGTGTCTCCAAACACACTTTTTGTTCTAGATACAGAAAAGGTAAACTAGAGATCATAAGACTGAGTTAGAATAATATAATTGCCAGATCTTCAGCACAATCATCTAAGAGCGCATCCTTTTGAGATGCACTTTTCAAGCCATCAAAATAAAGAAGTAGAATAGTTCATTACCTTTTCACTTCTTTAATATTCATTCATAGCTTTTCTTTAAATTGGCAATTTAGTGACTGTTGATTTCACATTTAATTAAGCACTTTTTAGCTTTAACCCAAAGCTACTTAATCATTAAAACCCCCTTTTCATCACAGATCAAATCATGACAAAGAAAAAAGTAATATGGATTTGAAATCAACTTTGAATCAAAACAAAGCACACCTGCTTCCCATTAGCGAATGGATCAGCGAGTCTCCTAGAGCTTGTGGACCCAATTCTTCTAGACATGGATCCGTCAAACCTCTGAGACAATTGGTGCTGATGAAGAGCCATAGACAGAGCTTGCCTGTGCAAGAACTCTTCCTCAGCCAGCAGTTTCCTCTGTGAGCGATTTACTCTCTTGCTTCTGGATCCAATATCTTTAGTATCCTTCTTTGACATGCAAATAAATCGATTACCCATTGTCGGAAAACAAGTTCTAAGCAAAACCCACTAATCCTTTCTGGGAACTTCTACGGAAAACGGAAGAAAGTCAGGAAATTTTCCCGGAAAATGTTGTCTTGTTGAAGAAATATGACATTGTCGGCAAAGATACAGTCTTCTAAGTCAAAGCTGAATTTTCTATTAACTTTTTACCTCAGAAAGAGAGGAGAGAGAGAAAGAGATTAGGTGAGGTGAGGTGAGGTTTGAGAGGCAGGAGAGAAGTTGTTGGGAACAATAAATAAGAATGTGCGATGTGCAATGAAAACCAGGAACACTACTCCCCAACTGAAAGCAGAGCTATTTAATGCTTTTCTGTTTCTTTCAAGTCTTCAAGGGTAGAAGACTTTTCACTTCTCTTTCGTTTTTTGTTTTCTTATTTTCTTTCCAGAAGAGTCAGTGTCAGTAGAAAATGGAAATTCTGTCTCTACAGAGCTCAGTAAAAAGCAGAAATGGAAGCCACTTCACTCTCTCTCTCTCTCTCTCTCTCTGTGTGTCAATTGCCATGGTAAAATCTCTGCAGCATATTTCTAGTTATACTTATACGTTGCAGGGTGTGGGGTGGTGTGTGCGGCGTGCCTCGTTGCTATTGAATGCTGGATTGTCATTTAGTGATAAAACTATAGTAAACATAAGACTTCCGCGCGAAACTAAACACATGTTGACCAAAAATACTACAAAAGATATAATCGGGTAACCGAAATAATGGGTTGATCTGGACATGTGGCGCCCATCCGTAGTGCCACCGTGACGCAATATACGTCCTAGATGGTGACACGTGAAATGCATGTTATCAGCTGAACCAGAAAATAAGGAATATTTTTAAGTTAAGGCTTGAATCAAATCCTGGTTATAGAAACAAATACATGAGTTTTAAATTGAGGTATTCCTCGAGTAATTGTAGGACTCACCACACATTGTACTTAAATTATCAAAATTGTCTTTGTCATTCGCTAATAAGGAGGCACTGGGAGGGAGGAGGGGAGAGGAGAAGTATTGTATTGGGTGTCCTCAAGATTATCTCTTACATAATTCGAACACGGATGCACTTGAGGGGAGAGGGAGAATTTGTCCTACTTTTTCACTATGGTGGCACCCCATATGCTGTTTATTTTTAGGTATTTGTATAGACCTTGAAGAAAGATAAATGTTTTGGGCCCAAGCCACATGGGTAAAAGAAGAGACCTAATTTTCGTGTTTTACTCCGATAGCCAATGTAGTTCATTATATTAAATTATAATTAAAAATTTTATTAAAGTCTAAAAATTAATAATTAATAATTGTTAAGTTCAGTTTATAATATTAATACAAATAACAAAATTTAAAAAAAAAAAAAAGAAATTCTGGAAACCCAACAGACTATGTCCTTCTCCCATGCTGCTGCCGCCACCCAACAACACCACAACCATCAGTTGCCTGCCAATACTGATATTGAATCTTTATTTCACTCACATTTGTGGGGGTAGGTGGGATGGAAAAAGGGAGAGAGAGAGAGAGAGAGAGGAAGGAGAGATGGAGGAGTTGTGGGGTGGGTGGGTGGGATGGATCGGCGAGGGAAGGGAGGGCTCGGGCCAGATTTCTTTATCTCCCTCCCTCTCTCTAGTTTGGGGATGGATAAGCGGAGATTATTGCTCGGAGAATCAAAGCAGTTGTTGATTTCCTTCTGTGCGTCAGTGATGAGCTTGGAGAGGCAGTAGGAGGGGATGGCGGAGAGGATGAGACTGCGGCGGCGCTGACTTTAGGGTCGGGTAAGTCGAGATCGGTGAGAATTCTGAAGCAGACTGTGTCCTAGAGGTCGGCGGTGAGGCGGGTGGAGCGAATGAGATCAAAAGCAAGCTTTTGGCAGACAGAGGAGGCAGGTGAGGCAACAGAGTCGACGTTTTGATTGCCGAGAATAAAGAAAGAGGACCAGAACTGATGCAAGCAATTGATGAACAATTCAGAATCGCTGTCATCATCTTCTCAAGTGGGTATGTATTTTCCACAGGGTGTCTTCGGGAGCTGGAGAAGATCATGGAGCGTAGAAGAACGCGGGGGCAGATGGTTTTGCCAATTTTCTATGATGTTGATCCTAAAGACGTTGGGAAACAAACTGTTAAAGATTGCAATTGGGAAGAAATGATGCAGTCTTGGAGAAAGTCTCTAATTGAAGCTGCAAATTTGTCCGGCCTTGTTTCTACGGAGACTGATGGGTAACTACTTACTTATTTCCATCTCTTTGTTTCTTCTGTTCTTCTTTTTCTTAATGTTTTTTCCAGACCTATTTTTTGCATACCACCACCATGCATTGTTTCAATGATTCCTTTTTACAATATTTAAGTGCCAAAATCATCTTTGGTTTTTATCAGTGTAATGAAGAGTTTAGGATCACTGATACGAGAATTTATAATCACTCTCTTTCTTTTACACGTGTGGTCAGATATTTTTTATATTTAAATATATTTCTGTTAGTGTTTTCAGAAGTTTACAAAATCATGGGATTATGAGATTTTGATTCAGCAATTTTGGATAAATGTTGAACTGATACATTCAAATCTTATTCAATCCCAAGCTCTGTAGTCATAATCAATTTAATCTTGCAGTGGCCTAATAAATCTTACTTTTGCTCAATTTTGAATTTTAACTGACAGGTACTTAAGAGAGTTTGTCACAAAAATTGTTGATGAGATCACCAGAAAACTGAAGAGCACATGCGTAGACGTAGCCACCGAACAAGTAGAATTAGATTCTAGCATGCAAGAAATCAGTAATGATGTAAGGGCTCGTTTGTTACACAGGACTGTCTTGACATGGACTATGCTTAGGAACTGGCTTGGCTTGGCTTGGCTTGGTCTAAGTTGAATAACACTTATCTTGCGTTTGGTGTATGCTTGGACTAGGACTAGAATTTTTTTTATTTTTTCAAATATATATATATATATATATGTATTTTATAATATATATAATATATATGTATATATACATACATAATATATATATAACATATATGTGTATATATTATATATTTTAAATAATATAAACGTACATATATATTATAATAATATACATATATACACGTATATACATGTATATATATGTGTATATAGATGTATATATGTATATTCTAATATACATGGGTAAAATACATATACATATATTTATATATATATGTATGTATATTATAATATATAATATATATGGGTATGTTATAATAATAATATTATAATATACATATATATATGTATATAATATATGTGTATATAGGTGTATCTATATATTATAATATATACATGGGTATAATACATATACATATATATATATATGTATATTATAATAGATAATATATATGGGTATGTTATAATAATAATATACATGTATATGTATATATGTATATTATAATATATATATATATACATATAGTATAAATATATAATGTATATGTGTATATACGTGTGTATATGTATATTATAATACATACATGGGTATAATATATATACACATATATGTATATATACTTATATATATATGTATTATAATATATAATATAATATAATATATATATATATATATATTACATATATACATGTATGCTATTATTATAATATTAATATGTATGTGTATATGGGTATATTATAATAGTAATATATGTGTATATATCTATATGTATTTATATATTATATATGTATATATATGTTTATATATATACATGTATATACTTGTATATATGTACATTAATATATAATATAATATATATTACATGTATACATGTATGCTATTATTATAATATTAATATTAGCACTCATTTAGATGTTGGAGGCCCAAAAGATGCTCACATTCAACTCCAAGGCCCACAGCCCTCCGCTCTCAAAGTCAACAAAGAGTCGGTCAAGACAAAGAAGTGTGAGTTCAAATCCTTTCAACGCTACTCTCCATGTAACTTTTATCGTAGTTCATAGTTTTTAATGTTTTTTTTAAGGATTTCATGTAACTTCCGTAAACAAAACTCAAAAAACTGTTTTGAGTTCTTGGGCATTCCCTATTTCGATCATCTATTTCATACATCAACAAGATTTTCTTTGTTTGTCATTTACAAAGTCAATTTTTGAACATCATCTAATTCATCCGAATTCCTTGAGATACCTGCATTTCTTAAGTTATTTGAAACCACTTAGCTATCGAGCCTAGTGCCACCACCAAGCTACCGAACTCGGTGATACTATCAAACACATTTTCAATTTAAAAGGTCTTGTAGTTGAGACCTAGAACTTTACTGTCGTGAGCCCGTTCTCAACTTGGCCACAGCAACTTGAAAGAAGCTAAGATCACAGCAATACATCACTCATTTGCACCCACTTGTAGGTGAATAATCTCTACAACATGTCACCATCAACATTTTGACCAACACATTCAAAACAACTGACCACATGACCCGATTTAAAACTAGACCAAACAATAATGGTCCAATTTGGGGTCAATTTTGAGCTTTTATAAACTGAGTTGAATTAAACCGGACATATTGATTGTATAAACTTTTATATTCTTTTATTTTATACTTATAGGTCTCTTATTGACTAATAACTAGATAAAGATGCTAATAATGATGTTTAATTGAAGTTATTAATCTTTAGGTTATAACTATTAATTTGCCGCATTAAAAAAAAAAAAACTATTAATTTGATAGCACATTGAATTTTGATGACATTACATGAAAATGAAAAAAAAAAAATGTATGTTATCGAATTATTGTTTTGTTGTAATTCGAATAATGAAGTTTGAAAAAATGCAAAAGAAAAAAGGATTAGCCGTGTAAAACCCTTCTAATCCGAAGCAAACCGCCGTGTACAAATTGGAACTTCACCTAAAAAAAAAAAAAAAAAATCCCAAAATTAATTAGGGCTACAGAGAATGCAAATCATAATTTAACCCTTTGGGTTAATTGAAAGGCGTTTTCCTTTCACCAAAACAAAAAAAAAACAAAAAACAAAAAACAAACACACAAACAAAGCGTATTCCTTTTAAAAAGTACATTTTGTTTTCTTGTTGGTGAGTTTTGAACTTTTGATAGCTTTCTGTCCAAGACGCAAAGGAAAGGAAGCCGCTGGGAAGGAATAGCGAACCCACCTAGAAAAATCCCAATTTTGCATTTTCGATATTCAGAAATTTCCCAAAATTAGTTAGGGCTAAGCGAATATTGAACTGATCGAGCTCGGATCCCATCAATCGTCCTCCTCTTATTTTCCTCTCATCAACTTTGAGTTGAAAATTCCCATTTTCCTGGTAAGTTTGATGGAAATCTTATTGGGTTTTTGTAGATTTGGATTTCTTTTTGTATGTAATGAGAAACCACATTAAATTTTCTGATTGAATGCTCTGCCTTGGTTTCAGATATATCCCATTGACTACAAAAGGGGGTGATTTGCTGAAGCAGACCATTCAAGTATTGCTCTCTCTCTCTCTCTCTCTCTCTCTCTCTCTCTCTCTGCGTGTTGTGTTCAAGTGCTTTGGGAGAAAAAGCTTGGTTGAATCGGTCGTAGCTTAGGTCAAAGGAGGAGAAGTACGTGAGAAGATGAAGAGGGTCTTCGGTGTCAAGAAAGAAAAAGAACCTCCGCCGTCTGTTGGAGATGCCTCCGAAAGGGTCCTCTCTCTCTCTCTACTCTTCTAGTTTATTTCCTAAAGCTATTGTTGGGTATCGCAGAATTAGGGTTGGGGTAATCAGGTTTTTATTGTTCTTTAGGTTACTTGGGAAGAATCCTGGATTTTTCAACTTGTATTCTCTTCTTTGCTTTAATATGTTTAGATTGGTAATATGGGAAACATTAACAAAATGCATAATTGCCAAAAATGGGTCATGAACAATTTTAAGTATTGCCAACTAACTGGTGTATCCATCTTGTTACAAACCCATATTCAATATCTGTTGGGAGAGCCAGGTAATGAGAAACCCTACTATAATCAAGAGTGAAGATTTAGTCAAATCATTATGACCAGCTTTAGAATCGATAATGGTTGTAACTAATTTGATGCTTGGTTTCCGAGCAACTCTTGTTTGAATATTTCAGCTTTACAATTTCTTTTGGGATTCTGCTAGAACTGTTGGGTGAAGTAAACATTATTATGCAACAGATTAATAAAAGAGGCGAAACAGTGGATGAGAAGATCAAGAAGCTTGATATTGAACTTAATAGATACAAAGAGCAGATCAAGAAGACAAGGCCTGGTCCTGCACAAGAAGCTGTTAAGTCTCGGGCCATGAGGGTTCTCAAGCAAAAGCGAATGTAAGTGCCCCCCTTCATGTTAATGGTTTATTGCTCCTCTATGTGATTTATGTTTCCCCTATTTTGTTGCATGTTTCATTCATGTGAAATCAGTCAGCAGTTTTATCAGGATTTGGAAGTTGGTTTATTTGGACTTTTCAGAAAAGCTTGGTATTTGATTCAAATCTTTGAAGAAGGTTACGACTGGGGAAATAGGAGGAATGGTTAAATATTTTTGTGACATCAGAAGGGTTAAGAATGGATGCTTAAGAAGGTTACGACTGGGGAAATAGGAAGAATGGTTAAATATTTTTGTGACATCAGAAGGGTTAAGAATGGATACTTATGTGTTGGACGTAAGTGGTTGATTGAAGACTTGGAATGATATTGTTGGAACAAAAATTCACATAAACATGATGGGCAACTGAAGTGTGAACAGTAGTGCTAGAAGGTTATGCTCCAGTGGAATATTAAGTAGGCATGCATACAGATGAGTATGTGCATGTACTTAGATTTTCTAGAGCGTGGTGTAGCTAATTGAAGGCATAAGGTTTAAGTTTTTGCATTGTCTGGCCTCAAATAAAAATAGAATCTTTTGCATCGTGAAATACAAAATTTAGGTTGTCACTGGGACATCGAAATGAGTGAGATAGGGTTACATTTATGCAAACACATTTTTTTTATTTGCCATTAATGTTGGGATCATTCTCTTTGGCATCTAGAATTTGATTGATACATTTTGCAAATTGTAAGGGGTATGGTGAATATACTGTATGATTCAATTTCCATTATCCTTTTTTCTTCAATGATTTGTTTTAATTCATTAAGTTTCTGGACACACTGGACACAGGTATGAAGGACAGCGTGACATGCTGTATAATCAGACATTTAACCTTGACCAAGTGGCTTTTGCCTCAGAGGGTATAAAAGATGCTCAGCAAACGGTACGTCTTTAGCTGTTAAATTTTGTGATTATATTCACATGTTTTTTATGGAGTGTATACGTATAAGGATCTATTAGTCTCACCATGTCCATGTGTTGGATTGTCTTGATTGTCAAATGTGAGGATTGGAGGATAATGCATGTCGTAGCTCAGCATAACAAATGACACTGTACCACGAACTTTTATCTTTTTATTGGTGAAACTACACCTTTAGCCTTGAGGGCTGGGGGTATGAACCCTGTCTTTTTTTTTTTTTTTAATGACATGTATTTAGATGGATAAGATGCCTTCTTTCCTCTCATAAAAGGGAGGAAGAAGGATAAGTAAGATGCCCAAATTAATGAGGTAGTTACTGATTTGCAACATGTTGGAGAGTCACTCTATGCTACATCAAATTTGGTTGAACTGGGGCTATACTATATTCACCTTAAAATTGTTGGTTTTCCTTGGTAGCACCCCAAGGGGCATAGTTCAAGGCTGTTGAGGAGGAGCTTTTTCTGTACCCTGATTGGAACCTGCTGCCTACCTCATGAGAGGTAGGAGATGGACCATTTGTGTATAGGGAGGGTTTTTGCTTATAAATATGTGATTGGTATAAGTCCTAGATTCTGTTGTACTCATTCCTGGTATCCATTTAGATTTCTAAATGTAGATTCCATGGAGGCATATTTTCTGCAGTAAGATTTTGTTTGGAAATTAACTTTGATATGTTTTACACAGATGACAGCTCTGAAATCTGCCAACAAGGAGCTAAAAGGAATGATGAAAACGGTGAAGATTCAAGATATTGATGTCAGTAGCAGTACTCTCTTCTGTTTTTTGTTTCCCGTTGCTTCCATGCTTTGTACGTTTGAAAGTATCTCTTACTGACATGTGAATACTCGTTTGCCATAGAATTTGCAAGATGAAATGATGGACCTGATGGATGTAAGCAATGAAATTCAAGAGACTCTTGGTAGAAGCTATAATGTTCCTGATGACATTGATGAGGAGGATCTTATGGGTGGTAAGCTTAGAAATCATTGAATTCTTAAATATTGAAGGATATACTGGCTACAGGTTCCATACAAAGAAGAGAACTTTCTGATTAATTTCACCCAGAGGCTTGGGTGAAGTAAATCATGCAAAGAGTGTCAAAAGCTGATTTGTGATTTGTCTGCATGACAAGATTGTAGGTTCTGAAATAAGGGATTTAGAATATAGGCTAGGTGAAACTGTCTTGTTCATCTTGCGCGCAAACTTTTAAGTGACTTTACTTGTCAATAGTACTGGATTAAGACCTATTGTGGTCTCATATAAAGCATCAATGCATATGACTCCATGTTCTGATGCAATCTTGTTCTGTTTTTAATTGCCCAACTGTATTTCAATCTTGTCTGCAGAGCTGGATGCTCTAGAAGCAGACATGGGTTTGGAAACCGAAGCCGATGGCGTTCCCTCCTATCTCCAACCTGATAAGGAATCTGATTTAGATGCAGAGCTCCACTTGCCTTCGGCACCCATAGGACATGCAGCAGCTCCAGCGGGCAGATCCAATGCCCAGGTACAAGTGTATTGAATTTGTTTGCTGAAACGCACATTTGTCTTATGGTTAAAATACCATTTTTTAAAAAAAATTTGAACACTGTTTCTATCTCACGAGAAAATGTGTGTTGAACGAAAGAGGCAAGTCTTCGGCCTCAGCTTCCACCTCGTCATTGGAATGATTGTTTATTTATTTGGGTGGTGGCACCGGGTGGAGGGGAGTACTTACTCCACTGGCCACATGCCACCCATCATTGTTGCCCTGTGCTAATTCTTCTTTAAAATTTACTGCTGGCAGGCTGAGGACGAATTGGGTTTACCAGCTGTCCCCCGGGCGTCACTTCGTGGTTAGGGGTTTTGCATTCGCTGTATCTTGTGCATGAGGAACTGGATGGAGCAACCTCGTTATAAACGTATTGTGCAGAAGTGAATTTATTTAGTGTTCAAATTCACGCATTGTGATTGGCTATTATATACATGAAATAGTTTGGTTTTCGACATTTCATAATAAATATTACTGAGATTTGGAATGAAAGATGAAATCACACAAGTTCGTTATTATTTAGGCTCAAGACATCTGAAGACTAAGAAAAATAATCAGACAGGTTCAGTATCTTGACAAAGATTCTGGATACCTGAAATAAAAATAAAATGCGCCATGGCGGAGGCTTTCGTTGCTTGAGAAATCAGATAAGCCCTTAAATAATTAGATTATCAAAACCAGAATGACTACCAGAAGAAAGACCAAATTTCAAACCATGTGCTTGTTCAGCCTCTAGTATGCCATGGGAATTACAAATGACATAACCAGCAGCGTCTTTTCCATTTTGATGGACATTCTGAATGTTCCAAAAGTCATACATAATTTGTTTAATGGAAGTAGTGGTACCAATGGCATGAGCAATTTTGGACTGAAAAATTACACGATTACGTTGCAACTGTATCTGCCAAGAAGTTTTCTCAATAGTTAAGTGTTCATGATTTAGGATTAGCATCTAGAATTTACCTTGAAACTATAATGAAAATGCGGGTTGAAATTACTTGGTTTTGGACATGGTGTAAAATTACCACAGAAAACATACGCCATGGGTCCGGACTTGAACCACAATATGAAACTCAAGTCCCACATTTTAATTCCAATCACTTAAAAGCCAACTATATTGCTTCTCCAATGCTGGAAGTTGTTCAACCTTCGAATCCCTCCCCCACTGATTAGAAAAAGCCTCAACAAATTAAATCCTAATCAAGGTTTACGTTTTGTGACAAGAAACAGAGAGCTGCTGGGACAGGTTGTGAACAAAACATATCATCAGTCGCAGCACTAGTCATCCAATGAGATTTCATCCCTAACCAAGTCTGGCAAATATCATCTAACAATTATTGTAATCAAGTGTTCTTCGTCGAGAGTCATTTGATTAAGGGATTGACAGAGGAAATCTGGTAATAAGGAAGTACATTTAAAGAGTTCATGTCAAAGTTCTTCAAAGAAAGCAGGAAAAATCCCTCAACTTGAGCAACTATTAGGCTCAGATTATTCCATACGAAATTTGAACGGGAGGCGAGCACATCTCCAACATCCACTTCTATGCAGTACGGCCCTGTACAAAAGGAAATTTACGATCAGTTATCCGGCACAATTTTCGTTTTTCTTAAACAATCACTCTCATATCCCAGCTGTGTAAGAAAATACGAAAAGAGGTATCAAAGCTGAGATGTATGCAAGAAGAATAAGCAATAGAAAACAAAATTTCGAAATAAACTTGAACATTTTAGTGGAGAACTACTATAGATCACGAGACTGCACTCTGGAGTTGATTTACATAATACTTTAGAGCATGCAGACTTAATCAAAAGCACATAATCAAGCTACCTATATTTCGACTTTACACAATCTCATAACAAATTCTGTCTGCTTGTTGAAATTCAAGGGGAATGAAAATATAGCATATCCTGGGAAAGCACAATATGGTTTTAAATATAGCCAAAGTTAATTTCTCTTATTTCGTCAAGTTTTTTACAAAGCCGACCACTTTTAGCACCCATGGTGATGTGCGAACCCTTTTCCTTCATGCAAATAAAAAATTTTGAGCAAATTGCAAATGGAAATACCATATACCCCTAATGAATAGCCACACACCACTTAACCCAATCTTCTCTTTCACTCACATAAATGTGGGTCTCACACTCTCATCATCTCACCCTATAACACCGACACTCATATCTATCATAAACCTCAAACTCCCAAAGAACCACACTCCTGCCAAGCTCCACCGTGAAAGCCTCTCATTTTTAGCAACCAAAAAACAAAGGTATATAATAATTTCGTTTTCTTATATCCGATGGATATAAGACGTATTTGAAAACAATTAAGTACCTATAGTACCTTAACCACATCCAGGGCAACATATATGTGGGTAATATCTATAGCACTGGTACCTACACAGAATTCTACAAATAATAATAATTGAAGGCCTTAAAAGGCAAAGTCAAAAAGCACTAAATGGAAATTTCACATACACTTGCCAGGTCATTCAAATCACAACAGATATATGAAACCAGAGTTTTAGCAAAGAGGAAAAGGTACTGACCGAGCTACATCTTATTTGGTGGACTTTGGATCGTTCTTGGAAGAAGTGTAATCAGGAGGTGAATAGATGAGGGCGGCGACCATGGCTCCAGGAAGAACCACGTACTTGGCCAACACTGCAAGCTTCGTTACTAGTGGCTCTCCCCTCATTAATACCATTTTTCTGCTTAGCTCAGAGCCTGTAAAACTTTCTGCTACATTTCAACAAAAACGTCCAAAGAATCACACAACAAAACTTAAAATAAAACAAACACAAAACATAATATTTTTCAGAAGCTACAAATTTCCACTTTCTAAGTGTTTTTCAGCAACATAAGAAATAAAATTTTCTTTTAGGGTTTTGTTTTCATGGCAACCAAATGC
Organism: Prunus dulcis; assembly: GCF_902201215.1. Classification (NCBI taxonomy): domain Eukaryota; kingdom Viridiplantae; phylum Streptophyta; class Magnoliopsida; order Rosales; family Rosaceae; genus Prunus; species Prunus dulcis. The sequence goes on from NC_047650.1 coordinate 41,245,136, forward strand.
ATAATATACAGAATATGCAGATCGTACACCAGCCTTCGATTAATAAAAACTAAATAACAAAGTTAGATTATAAACATTATAAATAACAAATACATTATCACAACTGAAAAATCAGCATCCCATTTAGAGTCCCACAGGGGAAAATGTAAGAGTTCATGTCTGAACTCAAGTGATGTGAACGTGTATACAACTCAAACACTAGTTCTTAGTAATGGCCTACAAACACAAATTATAACATATAAAATTATTTCCTTTCCCTTCAGTTGGGCATTAGAAACAGAACAGAACACTAACTTCTCATGGAAATGTCTTCAAATACTTTTTACATAGGTCCTACATGTACACACATTGGTAAGATTGGGACTTACCAACCCAACAAAAGATCACTCGAAAAGGGAGTTCAAAATAAAAACCATATTCAGCAAGGAACCAGAAAATCAGGGCAAGCCTAAAGAATCCCATTAAATCTTCAAAATTTCAGCCTTTCTAAGAAGAGAATCTAGCATGAGTACATGTTTTTATTATCTAAAATAAAAACTTATTTATCTTAAGCCATCTTCACTCAGTGCTACTTAACTGTAATACTCATTGCCTGGACACAGGTACGAGTATAACGATACGATATGTTGATACAACAAATGTCCAAAAACTAGGATACAAGTACAGCAAGGATACGACAATTAAAATAATGTAAATATATATTTTAAATAATTTAAATACAAAATTGGTTATAATGAATGAATTGGTTATAACTCCACATCATGAGCATCATTAGCACTAGAAGTGCCCAAATCCCCCCCACTACCCATTTCTTGTTCGAAAATATCTTTCATAAAAGAGTTTTAATTTCTTGTTACTCGATAGAATCTGGACAGGATTTGGATTTGGTTATAATGAATAAACTAACTCTAATACATCTGCAAAGTAAGTGAAGGAGCAACAAGTTAACGTGGGCTAAGACCTGGTGTAGCAGATGCAGAAGCAGAACTTTCAGTGGAGAAGAAGAGGTCCTTTTGAAATTTCTTTCTTCTTCCTTCTTCCTTCTGGATCTTTGAATTGGTTGGTGCCACAGTTTCTTTTCAAATGTGAAAACCTAGCTTTTCCTCTTTCTGTTGAGAAAAATAGGCTGGGTGTGATCTGGCCAAGTTTTAAAATTCACATTTCGACCCCATATTTGTTATAATATTAAAAAATACCACATAAATTTTCAAACAATTTCTAAATAACCACTAGCCGTATCTTGACCGTATTGGGACAGTTTCCTGTGAGTATCAGTTCTGTATCGACACCGTATCCAGCAAAATAGAAAAGTTAACAATACTTCATTTCCCAGCATGTATTATCATATCCGTATCTATATTTGATACCTCCACTGGAAAAAGTTTGAAGTATAGGTGCAGTATGGTTCAAACTTAGAATTAAAATTATAAGTTATTCTCTGTGGTAAAGAATCACCTCATCATTTCAGTAAGTGGCCAAGAAGGTTGATTTTTATTTAGGTTTTGCTGCTACTATATTTTTTTTTTAATACAAACTTTTGTATTAATAATCAAGAGGATAAGTTATCCTCGATCGACAACAAAGAGAAAACCTGCTCTATTATAGGCAGAGTTAAAAAGACGAAAGACATCTTAGCTAAGCTTATGCTGCTACTAAGTTGGCAATTATAACTGTCCAACCTTATAAACAAAATCTACACATTGAAGTTGAAGAAGAGGACACAGCTATGGAGTTGCAGATACTCAAGTTGCAAGATATGATTAAGAAATCATTTCTATCTGAGAATATTTTTCAATTATTACATAATTAATTTACACATCGAAATTTGAGAAAATTATAATGCAAAAACATTTGTCACTGTTATTCGAAAGAGGGCATGACACATTATCTTTGGATAATGGTTTCTGCACATCTTAAATATGCCCCTTGCAGTTTTTTCATAAAAACAAAGTATACAGCTTTCAAATATAAATATCAGTAATGACACAAAGTACCTCTTAGACAAATAAGCACTTTTAAGAATGATCTGAATTGATCATCCAATCATCGTACAGATGACCTTTCACTTGATTCTTACTGCCACCCAGTGAAATAATTTTGTTTTCAGATAAGCAGACTTTGTTTTGTTCTTTATAAACCAAAAGGAAAAGAAAAAGAGGAAGACATCTAAACAATCCAAATCCTACTGTTACATTTTCAAGTATCAAAAGAAAGGAGTGTTGGACATCTAGCAACCAAAAATAAGCTACATCCCATAATCAATGGGTGGGCAAGGAACGCATTAGTTTGGTTCGAGCCCCGACCGCACACTTGAACCTATAAACACAATCCCTTTTGGGCAGTTTGATTGGTTTGGGCAGCAGATTTAACCCAAACAAATAATTGCAAATGTGTGATAATCACTAACCAAAAACACACTAAAAAATCAATCCTTACAAATCAAACACAAGAACCAAAAACATAAAAACCAGATACAAAAGCATATATACCAAATAATACTTAAAAATTTCACTGCTCGATGGGTGAATGGGGCAAGAGGAAGTTGGTGGCGGCCAATTTTCCAATCAATACTAATAATGAAACAAAAATAAAAACATGCTTGCTGATTTTCAAATTATAATCAAACAATTTTCAATTCTTCTTTTTTCCTTTGGAAACAGACAATATTTGATTATTCAGGAAACCCATAAATACAATAGGAATTAAAAACAAAAATTACAGCATACACTTACCGAGCAAGAGACTGAAAGGAGGGAGCTGGGACTGAAAATGAAAGATGAAGATGGAGGGCGCACAGCAGAGAGGGCTCTAATGGGTTGGACTGAAAATGCAAGTGTCGAGAGGCTTGCTCTTTCTTTTCAGAAGTGCGGGGAGGCTCCAGAGTCCAGAGACTAGATCAAGTATTCGTGGAATTCTATTTGCGCCCCTAAATTTGCTGATCCCACCCCCGAATAATTCTTTTCACCCAATATTTCGATTTTACCCTTTGATAGAGTTTGAAGAAAATAAATTCAAACCATGGGAATTCTATTCAACGTGTGATTTTTTATTTAACGGAAATTTTAATAGAATTACATGTAAAAAGTCAATTGCTACATTTTGTAAAATTGAGTGGTTAATTTGACAGTAAAATTTGAAAGTTCAAGTAGTAATTGGGCACATAGCTAAAAGTTCATATAATAGTTACACAAATATTCTTAATTATTATTATTTTTTTTTAAAGACTTGTGACTTTATATCAATTGAAGTGTGGATTTCACATATATGTCACATTAACAATTTAATAGAAGTTTTGACAGAGTTACAATATGGACCAATTTGATGTATGCTTTGTTTGTAATGTAAAGGACCAATTATGTATAAAAAAATATATATAAAAGATCAGATGTGATAATTTTGCGAACGGACAACTTGTGATTAAAAGCAAAAAAATAAAAAATCTTTTTCAACCAAAAAAGAAAAAAAAAAAAACTCTAAAACGGGTTGCCTTCTTTTAACCGGGTAAAAGAAACCGGTTGCCGCTGAAATTTTTTTAAACGCATCTCTTTCTCTTGAGTCCCTCTTCACTCGCAGTCTCAAATGTCGAAGCATCAGCAGCCAATCGTCCTCTCCGACGAAGAAGAAGAAGAAAATGACCAGAATGCCCTCTCCTCACCTCCTCCATTCCAACCATTCCACTGCTCTAATAAGAAACGCCGAACCGAACTCTACCCCTACCCAAACTTCAATACTCAGACTCCGGTTCTCGTCCTTGACGACGACGACGACCTGACCAGACCGACACGGAAGCCACCAGGCCCCACCTCACCCCACTACTTCAGGGTCCTTGACGAGTCTCCATGCTCAAAAGCCCCTTCCGACTCCCAAGCAAGCGTTTCAGATTCCCCGATCAAGTTCTCCGGTTGGTTGATTGATTGATTGATTGGTTTCTGTTATTATTTCACGCATTTTTTTGAACTAGGGTTTCTGGGCTTACACTCGATTTTTGTGTGCTTTGTGGAAAATGCTTAGTTATTTGCCATTTTGGTTTTTGTGTGAACTTCTTGTTTATGCTTTGTTTCTTAATTGTTATGGTTGGTGTTTAATCATATTATTTTCTTTTTGTTGGTTAAATTGATTCAGTTCATTTCAAATTTTTGTTTTGTTTTGTTATTAAATTTTTTATTTCCATCATAAGAACTGTTATGTATACAACGACATCCCGATCTGGCCGAAGCCTATGTTAAGATTATAATTATTTTTGGGTGAAATTGGGGAAGAAGCCTATACGAAGATGAAAACATTACTAAACAACAACAACCCTATCTTGGCATTTCAACATCAATGTTCTTTAATTCATTTTGCCAAGCAAGTTGTAATCCATAAGGTAGTCCCCAAAGTTCTGTCTCCATACAGCACCAATATTTACACTAAATCCACCCAACCAGTCGCCATTAGAATCCCTTAAAAGACCACCTGCAGTAGTTTTGGCCTCACCACTTTTATAGCTGCCATCTACGTTAGTTTTAACCCTACCGGCTTGAGGAGAATGCCATTTAAGTTGCACAGTTTCTCTAGCAGGCTTACAGTTCATAACCAAGTTAGCCTCATGCCACTCCTTGGCAAATTGAACTATTATCTCAGCCATAATAACTGGAGGTTCATAACTAGGATTAACGATATGATTACAACGCCATTTCTAGAAATGCTGTAATATAGCAAAAAAAACTAAATTCCAAGGCAGATTTTGTACAAAAATACCTTACTTTTCAAATTATGCAGCAGCCATTCATCAAAAGGCCGAGAGAAAGTGGGAATTACCTCGAAAGAAACATTTATCACATTCCATACTGTTCTGTATTAGTTGCTATACATCACTATTGTTACAAACTTAAAACTAAAATTAATTCGAATTAGAAAAAAAAAAAAAAAAAAAAAAACAAAAACGCAGCAAGGGAGGTAAGCCTCATAGCTTGAGAAGGCTAGAGCTAGAACCATGTCGGCCTTCTCAAGCCAGTGAAGCTGGTCTTCTTTGGCCAGGTCGGCATTGCCTCTTTTCTTTTGTATAATTTTTGTTAATTTTGAATTTTAATTTAAAGAGTGTTGAGAAAAAGCCTTTTATGATTTATTTATTTTTCTAATAGAATGTCGTACTATAAATGGAAAATAATTTGGAAATAAACTTTCCGGTATGAACAGAATCACCCTGTGATTTAAATATTGTTGAAAATTTTATTTTAGTTTGCAAATGTTGAAGTTTTTTCTCATGTATACTGTGTTTTGTTTACATTCAGGCATTAATGACTTGGTATTTCTGGAATCTGATAATGAGTCTGAAAGTAGTTCTGGAAGGGAAAGGGGGAAGGATAACAAATCAATTGCTAGTGGTTTTGGTGTGGCGAAGGGCTTAGATTGGAGTTCCAGATTTGTTGAATCCACATCTTCTCTTGGTATGTTTTTCGTGTATCTGTCATACCTTTGGTTATGGTTATTTATCAGCTTAGATTTCAAAATGTTCAACAAAATGACTCTACTCCCTGGAATATGTTTTTCCTTTTAATATGGACACATACATGTTTATCAGGACATGACAGTCTAGCACATATGTCTGAGGACTGTTCTGCGCATCCTGTTTCTTTGCAAGATGCTTTTGATATTAATCAGGTACAATTGATAGCCTGGTCTATGATGTTTACTAATTATGTTTGATTGTTCTGAGACATGCTTCTTGTTACAAGTGTGTTTTGTTCTGTTAATTTCTATGAGGGATTATATTTTCTAAATGTAGGCAATACATGATTCCTAACCTTAATAAATTTCAAATTCATTATGATTTGGATGTCAAGACTACTTGATGAAGACATTTCAGAAGGGACTGGTGAAAATTTAGTGAAAGAAGTGTTGATTGAAATGAAAGTTATGAGTGTTTTTAAAAATTTATTAAAATCTAGCAACCTAAAGTATATTGTTTTTTGGGATAGATTTTTGGGTACTTAAAAAAAATAAAAATAAATGAGTATCATATTTCTTTGGATAAGAAATAAAATTTATTAGTAGGTTTGTTAAAATATAGAGTTGTGGACAAGTTGTCCATTGCGTACAATACAAAACCAGCAAACAAAAGTACAAAAGACATTAATAAAGACTATTATTAAGTGAAGCCCTCCAATGCAGAGAGCTAAATTTTGAAACTTGGAGAAACCGATGGTGAAAGTGAAGTCCAATACCTTACTCTGTCCCAAAGAAACTCTTCATCCTCTTTTCTATTAATTTCAAAATTCCTTTTGTTGCTTTCCAACAAAACCACTGGAAAAAAATGCCAGTACCCAACAGTTTCAGATTACCGTTGTTTTTCTCCCTCAAACTACTTATGACTCTAAAATGGAATCGATCTGCAATTGGGTGGAATAACCCAGCCCAGTTCAGCATCCTTAAGTAATCTCCTTCACTGATGTACAACATAATGAGAACAAGTTTTAGCTCCTCTGCATTTGCTTTTACTAAGGAGGAGAAAAGTAATCTGTACTTCTACAATTTCCTCAATTAACAAGTTTTAGCTCCTCTGAATGTTTTCTGTTTGCTGTTTTGCTGATTTCATCTTCACATTGACAGTCGAGTTAGCTGCACCAGTCTTGCAGTATAACAATCATCTTGTTATGTCTAATATCTATTTTTTCCCCTCTATTTGTTGAACTGTAATGTATAATAATCAAGAAATAAGCTATTTTGGACAGTTTCTAGTTGTTTGTCATTAGTTTCTATGGCCCTGTGTTATTCAAACTAAATGTTATTATATGTATAGACTATTCATGAGACGTCAAAAAGTTTTGATATTTCGTTGTGTTCTCATTCTAAATGAAGGTGAGGTGTGCTATCTTTCATTTGCTGCTATCCTTACATGCCATTGGGTGTTTATCCTAAAATGTATGACATGCTGAGATCAGGTACTTGATTATCCTCCTGACAAAGAAAATAGAATGGATCAGATGGGCAACATTGTGAAACAGAGAAGAAAAACTAAAGCTATTACTGAAAAAAGTATTAGAGACGAAGCAATGGGTAGAAGGAAGATGGCGAAAGAGGGAAGGATACGCCTAATGGAAGAAAAGAATCTAAAGAAGCAAGTAAGTTGCTATTTACGGTCTTTACCCAATTCTTGTTAACAGAAAAATGAAATAATCGAGATTAATGAAAAACAGCAAGAGAAGTTGCAAAGAGCAGCTCTGAAAGCTGAAGCAGCAGAGATGAAAAAGATTCAGAAAGAACAACAAAAGCGGGAAAAAGGAAAGTTTGCTGTGAAATCCATAGTGGCTGAGATTGACCTTAAAGTAGTGGAATTGGGGTCAGTTGGAGGTGTGCTCTTCATATTCTTCACTTTCTTTTTCCGAATAACATCATATCTGGTAGCTGAGATATATAAACTTTTGTGGTAGGAAATCTGCTTACAAGGTTTGCTGAAAGGGGGATCACATACCGTATAACATCAAATCCAATTGAAAGATCAATTGTCTGGACCATGACTGTTCCAGAACATATTTCGCAGGTAATAAGTGTATGAAATTGAAGAGTTTTGTAAGCTCCGCCAGTATAAAGTATTTTTCTACTAGCATTATCTCCTAAACTTCATAATAGGAAAATTAGCTGGAATTTGATATATTTTTGATATTTTCTGTATGGTTTGAACATTTTATGCCCCCCCCCCCCAATAGATCATAAAAGTAGGTAAATTCATTTTTCACATAAAAATATAAACCCTGATACCAAAGGTTTATTGTGAGTGTGAATCCTGTGTGACTCGAAGATTCGCTCTTAAAAGATCATGATATAGTGATTAGTTACTGGGGTGCATCTTTATGCATTGTGTGTGTAGGTAGGCCCGGATCATTATTTTGAGGATATAATTTTTAGCATATATTAACCTCACAGATTGCTATTATTTTTAGCATATGTTAACCTCAATATCTAATTGCAGAGTTCTCCTGAACGAATAGAGATTCAATATGTATTGCTCGTGTATGAAGCTGAAGAATTTTGTAACCTTGTCATCAATGAATCTCTCTTGGACCATGTTTTTAGTGTTCGAAGTCGTTATCCATCCTATACAGTGTGTTATCTTACAAATAGGTTGATGGCATATATTAATAAAAGGTGAGAGATTAATGAAAACAGGATTTTACCATTGTGCATATATAGTTCATTTTAATTATGTAAATATATGTGTTATATCATAGTGATGAATTTTTACCATGCCATCTCATTCATTCATCTTCTGAAACTGTTCTATGTATTCTTCTTAGACGGATGCTGCATAATTGTTATCCTGATTTAGATAAACAGTCTGCGCATGATGTTACTAACATCTTTATCTTATACCGTTCTTTTATTTTTCTTGCGGTCTAGGTTGCTTCTTCACTATGAGCATGCCTCTTTGTTTTTGTTTTCTATCATCAATTTGGTTCTAAATTCATGAATACCTACTAAATTAAGTAGAGAACAAAAGCCGTGTTATTAATATGGCTCTTAAGCTTAATTGCTCAAAGTGGTCTCAGCCCTCTTTATTCTTAATAAGTAAGTCTGCAGCCATTTCTTACACAACATAAATGAAACATCAAATTTAGATATACGAAGATTTTAATTTTGTGCTTGTGAACTTGGGTTCATTAAACAATTTTATGATGGCTCCACAAGCTGATTATCTAAGAACTTAAATATTCTTTTTTCTTTCAGTAGATAATTGGTATTTCATTCAAATGGAAGCGAGCAATAAGTAAAGATGAGCTGATTTCCAGAAAAGTCAAGCTTTGTTATTTTCTTTTCCTTGCCCTTTTTACTCTTTTTTTTTAATTTTAAAAACAGGTGGAACTTATGCAATGTTCATTAAAATTACGTACCTTTTGAGTATTATCAGTTGATTATAACTACCTGTTGAAACCGTGTTTTGTGATCTTGTTGAATAATCATATGAATTAAATGACTGAAATTGAAAGGATCTATTTATTTTATGTTGACATTCAATCCTCTATACTTGCTATATGAAATATACAATTTTTTGAGCTTTATTTGTTACAAGTACACTATGTTTCCTCATTTATGCCCGTAGCAGTTGAATGCGTTTGTCACAAGCATGCGTTTTGTCACATTTGTTGGACCCCATAATTGTACTTAAATTGTTTCACTGTCTTCAGAAGCAGTATGAACACATTGGTTTAGAATGTAGTTTTTCCTGATAGATTATCAATTTGTTATTTATTTATTTCTTGATGCAAGTTTACCGTTTGTGATGAGCCTGGCAATTGAAATCTTTATTTTCCATTTTCCTATAACATAATAGTTATTTCTTAGGTTTGTGCAATAGTCATGATGTAATGCTTCATCTCATGGAATTGTTTACAATGTTAGGGAACAAGAAGTGTACAAGAACCTAACAAAGGATAATGATTGGAGACGCCCGCCTGTTGAGGAGGTTGAACTACTAACAGAAAATGCTTTGGATTCCAACATTTCATTCATGTCTTGCAGAATAATGGATCTGTTTTTTTAATTAGTATTTTGACTTCTTCCTTTTTTTACCAGGTGCTGGCAAAATTGACCACTAATTTTTTTAAAGTACATTCCAGGCAGTGCATAGATGAGGCTGAACTTGCTGAACACATTGTTGGTTTGACGTGCAGCCTCTCATCCTGCCAATTTAGGTGTTTGATCCATTTGTTTTTCTAATGAACTTAAAACCTTATAACAGTTTGAGAATGCTTTAAAACACATATCCCAGGGAAGACAGGTTTTCTAGTCTCAAGATTTGATATATACATCTACATTGTACGCTTTTCTTTTTTGTTTAAGACTTTGTACGAGTTTCACATAGCTTCACCCAGTTTTTGAACATTGAAATTCAGTTTTCGCTCTGGTTTAATATCAACTAGGAATAGTTGTGTTTTCAGTAAAGTTTTTATTTCTATGTAAAAAGGACAAATTCTCTCTCTCTCTCTCTCTCTCTCTCTCTCTCTCTCTCTCTCTCTCTCTCTCTCCCCCTCTCTCTGCATTTTCATATTTTAACTGGTTACTGTTCTGATTCTACCTTTCCTTTATGAAATTGCAGAAAGAAGTTAACGAGACTGGACGTAAATGCTAATGGACCTCTTATGATTAAGGACTGTGTTGACCGGAATATAATTAATAAGAGCGCATGGTGAGTAGTATGATGTTAATAGATAGAGACCAGTGATTAGATGAAGCTTTCTTCTAGGGGTCTGAACTGAACTGAACTGCTTAATCATTGTTCCTGGCACCAAGAGTAACTGTAGCTTGGACACATATTTTAATCATGTCCTATGGTTGTGTGGTTCTACTTGATATTTCATCTGGTGTACTTTCTTATTTCCTTGAGGGGCATTTGAATCTTTGACTTCACTTTTTGGGATCAAAGAGTCCCAATCCAGCTTTTATGACCCTGTGTTGCAAGGAGCACTATTTAAGTTTCAGGAGATCTAGATATAGGCTGATGAGTTTCCTTTGTCTCGTCTATTTGAGGAGGGTTTGATATGACAGGAAGGACAAGGGGAACCGTGATGAAAGTGAGAGGGTTGAGAGAAACCTACAAGCCTAGTTGTCTAGTTAGTTGGGACAATCTATCCTTCCTACAAGCCCTCCTCCAACCATTGCCTCGAAAGAACCATAGCCCCCTCAACTAAACTTGGATTTCCGGAATTCCACATATATTTATGAATTGAATTTCAATTAATCTCCCAAACCCTAGCATGGCTTAGTTTCACTCAGTTTTTTTTCTTTCTTCCTATTAGTGTTCTCAACTACAGATGTCAAATCACTTTTAGCAGACATCCGGAAAATATGTTGTTCAACAAGCCTTCTCTGTACAAAATACAAATTAATTTGGTTTGTCTGTTTTTCACAAGTTTTTCATTACTCTGCAGGGATTTTTATTTTATACCTAATACTAGTTTCTGCATCCAGGTTAAAAGCTTTGGTAGCTATCCCAAAGGTACAGCCACGGTTTGCTATTGCTATATGGAAGAAGTACGCTACCATGAAATCTCTGTTGAGTGTTTACATGGATCAAAATGTATCGGTAAGTATAATATGCTTCAACCTGCCTGAAATATAAATGAACATTTGTTGATTGATCTAACACTGTCTTCATTAGACCCATATGCACTTCAATTTAGGCGCATTTGGTTTCCCAGGAAGAAGTGAACGGATTTATGGCTATTGACAAGTCATAGATACATATTATCTTGGAATACAGTTTTCTAGAACGTTTTGCTCATCAACCTAATGGGATGATATTTGACAAGTTTTGGAATCATTTTATAAATTTACATTAGTTCAGTTGATTGCTGCTATGGTCTGCAACGGCCTCCATTTTGATGATGAATTCTTTGTGAACTGCAGTGCTAACACATCTAGTTTCCTTAGGTGTCTAAACACACCCTTTTTGTGTTTTTCCGACATTAAATATATATTATAATGTTTCTCATTTGCCCTTTTCATTTTCCATGGAAACTAGATGGAAACCTTCCTTAATAAGTTAAAAGCATGAACATACTGTAGGTCCTGTAGGAATCTCAAGGGCTTGTTTTGGAGATGTGATGGAGAGGCAGCATCTACAAGTCTCCCTCTCCAGGAGTACTTGGGCCCCGCTTGCCACCTATTTTAGGGTTCTAATTAGTTTGGGATTTAGGTTATGTTTGTTGTCTTTTATTTGTCTTGCTTAGGGTTTTATGTTTTATGTTATGTGATAGATGATACTTACAGTCCTAGTGTTAAATAATCCGCACACTAGATCTTGTTCTTTAATGTAACCGACGGCAATAGACTAAACTAGTAAATATTAGAAAACTTGGAAACACACAAGAATTATACTGGTTCGGCAGAACTTTTACATACGTCCAGTTGTGATTTCTCTAGGTAGAGAAATCACCGCTCCTTTGATTAATAATAGAGATTACAGAACTTTTGCAAACCCTAGAACTAATCTCAAAACTCTCAGCTGTCTCTGGCTGTTTTTCCTCTCTAAAATAAGCCCTGCCACACCCTATTTATAGATATAGAGTTGGCTTACATGTCCCAAGGCTGATTGAATTCCTATTCCTAAGTGGATTAGGAAATTACACTTATCCAAATCCTAATAGACTTCTAGAACCTAAATTGAATAAGGAAAACTGAAATTCTTTCCTAATCCCTCTAGGACAAGAATTGGTATACCTCTAATTTTCCTAAAACAATCCTAAACCAATTAGGACATATTTGACGAGCCAAAATCCTAACACCTAGTGCTTTCAATTAGTAGCCAGGTTAGTTTTTAAAGAGAATAGGCTAAGATTTATTAGGTACTTTCATAAGTAAGGCTAGCAGGCTAGGGGTGCTGTAATCCTAATATAAATGGCCTATTAAGAGACTTTGTATTCGAGTTTTATTAATTTAATTCCAGAAATCATATTATAGAATTCCTGTAAGAGTTGCTTTGCCCTAGAACTCTTATTTTCGTTCGAACTGCAATTTTATTGCTTTATTTCACTATTTTTCTGCTGTTCACCACTGGGAATTTTTTTTTCAGCTGTGATTTGACGCTGTATAGCCAGAAGCTTAGTATCTTTTTCTGGTATTTGCTGAAACTGAAAGAAATTTTCCACCCTGAATTTCCGACTAGCTGATCTTGTTGTATTTATGAAACCAACTTGTTGATCTTTTCCACCATTAAAACAGTGAAAATCAAGTTCCACACACTTCGGGGTGTAGGATTGTTGTGATCCATTTAAATGGGCCCCCTTAGTGTTGCTATTCCCATGTCATTAACCATGAACATATTTGAGTGCTTCATGATCACAGATAGTTCCAATCTTGCTATGCTCTAATACCACTTTATAGGACCCATGGACAGAGTTTCCCTTGCAAACTGGCTTGCAAGGAAAGACTGCCCATAGATGCCCAACTTTTCCAATGTGGGGGGATACTGGGATCTTGTCATTGTCACCATCCCCCCTTTTACCAAACCGGTTCTAAGGGATTTTGTCCAACTTTAGGTTCAGCTGGTTCTGCTTCCTGAATAGCCATTTATGGTTTGTGCAATGCAGATGACTACTGAGAAATATGTCCAATGACTACTCACCATTTATGCAGTACAGCCATGAAATTCCGCTATATGTTAATTAGAATTATGATATGCCTGTTTTATGTCACTGTGAACAAAGTTGCTTTGTTTGCCTCTGTAAATTATAATGATGTATAATTTTTTTCTTTGACCGAGTTAATTGATGCCTGTAAAAGTACACTGATTTGGAGGGTTAACTTGCAAGGTATATTTAGTTGAATTTGTACCCTCCTAATGCTTAGTGCTTTTGCAATATGCATTGATATAAGATAGATATTTGATTACATATATATATGTATGTATATACCATTTTTCACAAGGCATGCTTGCATTCAGCAGCTTGTACATTGCTATATCAAGGCAGAATTCAACACTTTTTTGTAGATTCTATTTACTTTGGTTTTTTTTTCTATTTTCTTGGTTGCTCTATATTGAAATGACAGGTTCATCAAAAGGAATTTCTGCTGAAGGACTTGGTAACTGAAGGTTTACTTCGCGATGACAGAAGAGTGGGTGAGGTTTGTTCCAAGAGAGTGTACAGAATACTTATGGCACAAAGTGGATCCATTAAAACTGATGATGTTGAGGATGGTGCTGATTTGTTTAGGCGTCAACTGGCTTAAATAACTCCAGATTTGTCTATTACTTGTATTCTGCGGTAGCGCTCTGATTCCTTTTTGGTAAATGTTATTTTCAGAGCCTTAAGTAGTAGTTCTTGCTGTGTAAAGTACAACTCATTAATGTCAAGAAAAAATGTAAATATTCTTGCGGTTTTGGTATATCAAAGGGAAGAGAATTCAGACTTAGCATCTCATCGAATATTGGGAAAGGAGGTACCACTCTTCAAGAGCTAGTTTGTTACAGTTGTAGACGAAATCGATCCATATTTTTGTGACGATGATGTAAATGCAACATATTACTATGACTATTTAAAAACCAAAGAAAACATTTGCGACGTGTGCTTGGCTGTATCACCCATTAATGGAAGTGAGTCTCCCAGTGGAGTACATGTGCAGGTGACAATAGCTAAGCCTAAGACACAAAAGCAAATACACATCAGGTAATTTTGTGTCACGAATAGTATACCAAACGCATCATTTTAGTCCATATTCTTCATATTAGATCTGTCATTCTTGTCGTCTTACCCAGTATATGTCAGTCTCGACTTCAAATTTTTGATTAAAATCAAAGGCAATATTGTCCAATCACTCCATTAAAAAATATTTGTGTCCCGAATTGAACCGATCGGTGCTCATGCTTATTTTCACTGAAGGAAAATAAGTTCCATGCATTGGGTACAATTGATAGCACAAATGCGAAAATCACAACAGTTGAAGTAATTTGAACTATAGATGCAAATAGTCAAAGCTTTTCATTCAAAACCGAAAACTTTGGGGCACAACCGAGTATTTCACCCTTGGTGTCGACACTCCTCAACCATGAAGGAAAATCATTTGTAGGAAGAAAAAGGCAACCATTTCGGCACGCACTCCATCCCTACACGATGCGCGGCAAGATTTAAACAAGCAATTAATAGAGAGAGAGCGAGAGAGAGAGAGAGAGAGAGAGAGAGAGAGAGAGAGAGAGAGAGAACCTGTATGATTGCATCCTTAAAATCAGCAGTGAGATTGATGCACCATTCCATATGAACTCTTGTCATGGAGTTCAACGACTTATCCAAGCCTGGAATCTCAGTAAGTTTTGGGGAGCGATTAAGGTGCAATTCTCTCATGCACAACATTCTTGAAAAATTTGGCATTTCTTCCAATGCAATGCACTCATCCGCTTGAAGGATTTCCAGATTAGTTGGTAAATCTGGGATCACCCGAAGGTTCGCGCAATTAGTCAATTGTAAACTTTGAAGCCTGGAAAGCCTACTAAGGGTTGGTAACCCATTAAATAAATTGCCTCTTAGATCTAACTCTTCTAAAGAAGTTAGATCCCCAAGATCTTCAGGAATTGCTTCATCAGTTAAGTTGCAGTCTGCAAGGCACAAATATCTAAGGGTTTTCAGTTGTAGTATAGAATGGTGAATCTCAGATAAACTGTTGCAGCCTTGGAGTATCAATTTCTCGAGATTTGGGAGTTTTGAAAAGTCCGGTGATTGTTTCAGGCGATCGCAATAACCAAGATTAAGAAACTTCAACTTCTCAAGTGGCTGTGAGACAAAAGGGAAAACAAACGTAAAAAAACCAACTAGATGAGAGAAAGCATGACATTGGTATTTAAAAAACCTGGGGGAAAGAATTAATGATTTGGTTGAGATTATAGTGTACCATGTCAGAATCCTTCCAAACTTGTATGCAGCTATGACTCAGGTCGATATCAACTATGTTTGGTTGATTGAAATCTTCTGGTATGGCTTCTGGAGGAAACCCAGGCCAACACAACCATCTTAACCTTTTGGAAAGATGTTTGCAGTCCCCCGTGAACTTTACACCTTTGAGTTTGAGCAATCTGAGTCCCTGCATATTTTTCAATGCTTCTGCACTGAAGCTAGGCTCATGAGATCCTTGCAAATCTAATGTGACCCCTTCAATTCTCTCTGTCCCCTGTAAGAAAAAACAAAAGAAAATAAGTAAGAAGACGCTAAATTGCAAGTGAAAAGATTATTTGTACACATGAAGCAAAGCCATAAATTGGATGTATGAACTAAAAGAGAGGTATAGGCAGCATTTATTATCTACTATCAGCTGCTGCGGTACCTCTAGATCAAATAAATATACTAGTTCTGTTTTACAAACTCTCTACATTGGTTAGGTATCTTTGCCAGCTTCTGGCAGCACAGGTATTACATTTTCTTTATTGTATTTATGATAATTCAATCATTCAGTTTCTATCTTACACTTTCCTTTCTCTGCTTTATTTCTCTTTTCATTCAACCTGCTGTATAATGTTTGTTGACACATTCTGGGCTTACAATTTATGAGATAGGGATGCATATATACTTCTCTTTTATTACGTACATGCATTTAATCCAATTTGATTGTGAATGTACTTACAGAATTGGTTGTCAATACGTCTGTTACATCTTCAGGATCCCACAATCTGCTACGTTTTCCTCTGATGCCAGGAGATTTTTCACGTACGATTTCTCTGCCCATATCTCGAAGCAAATCATGCATCATCAGATTGTTTCCTTCATCAACACTTACAAGGCATCGATCATGGAGTTCTCCAATTCCTAATAATGTATCAAAATCACAACCATCCAATATTGCCGTGACATGGTCCTTGTTCATTCCAATAAAAAAACAACATATATCAAGGAAGATAGCCTGCACTTCATCATCAATTAGCCCATCATAGCTTATTTTAAGCTTTTCATGAATTTCCCCATGAGGCTTTCTTTTCAATTTACGCAATGCACTTCTCCATTCTCTTTTGGTTCTTTTACATAAAGAAGAACCTAAAACTTCAAGCGCCAGTGGCAAACCTCCACAGTATTCAACAACTTTTCTTGAAAGTTCAAGATATTCTTCATCGCTAGGATGACGCTCAGTAAAGGCACGACAACAAAGGAGTTGAAGAGCTTCTTCATTACTCATTGCTGGTGGAAAATATGTATCATCTACCTCAAGTATCCTTAGAAAATGCGCGTTTGTTGTTGTTATAACAATTCTACTCCCTGGACCAAATGAGTCACGTTTTATAGCTAACTCATCTAATTTTTTATGACAATCAACATCATCTATTATGACAAGTGCCCTTATACTGCTAAGTCTTTTTTTTATCTCCTTCGTCCCTTCAGCGATACTACGTACCTTTTTCTTGGCCGGTTTCAAGATATCACAAAGAAGTTGATTTTGCAATTTAACCATATCCCCTTCCCTCACTTTTGAAAGGAAACTTTTGCCTTCAAACCTTTGATGAAATTTGTTGAAAATGGCTTTTGCAACTACTGTCTTACCCAGTCCGACCATACCCCAAATGCCAATAATGCGAACATCATCTGATCCTCCAACATTTAAATAGTTACTGACTTCTCGCACACGAGATTCTATTCCAATTTGGTTGGTGGCTACATCTAAGCATGTGTTGTTCAGTTTTCTAGTGATGTGGTCGACAATTTTCCTTATAAATTTTCCTTCATACCTGGCAGTTGAAATTAAAATTAAGTAAAGGTAAGTTTTAAGATTTATTATGCAGCTGCAGGATTAAACTCAAATTTGAACAGCTCATTGGCAAGGTGTAAATAACAGACCTAAGGTGTAAAAGCAAGGAAGTGTGTGTGTATCCAGCAAATACAAAAACAAAAACAAAAAATAGTTTGTGTAATTACCCATCAGTGTTTCTAAGATTTGCACCAGCCAAATTTGCAGCTTCAGTAAATGCATATCTCCACCTCTGTACTTTATCTTTATCCTCACGGAAACGCTCTTCATGTCTCCGAAATGCTTGTGCAAAGCTACCAGTTTGTTTCCTGACATGAGTAGGATCAACATCGTAGAAAACTGGCAAAACCATTTGCCCCAATCTTGCTCTTCTACACTCCATGATCTTCTCCAGCTCCTCAAGACACCATGTGGAATCCGCATACCCCTTCGAGAAGACGATAACAGAGATCCTAGACCGTTCGATTGCATGCTTCAGTTCGTCTGGTATATTTTCCCCTCTTCTTAGGTCTTTCTCGTCAATGTAGGCGTTGACCCCGTTGTCTTTTAGTGTCCAGTAGAGGTGGTCTGTGAAGTTCTGGCGTGTGTCTATGCCTCTAAAGCTCAAGAACACGTCGTATTTCCAAGGTTCTGTGGAAGAGGAGGGTGGGGATGAAGAGGAGGCTGCAAGGGCTGTACTGGCGACATCCATGGATTGTTCTTGATAGAGGTTTGTGTTTTACACAGATGATTTGGGGGTTTGTGTGTTTTTATTTTAAAAAAGTAAAAAGTCATTCTAAGGGCAGATTTCAAATTTATATCAAATCTCTCCCAATTTCGTTAAGTTTGAACCACTTGCTCATACAGATACAGGGGTATTTAGCTCCACTCGAGCCAAATTCGCTCAAATTTTAATTAAGAGATGCATATTTGTTTGAAAGATTAATCTTCAAAATAGTACCTAAAAATGAGAAGAGCTCTAACTTGTATTTAACCATTAGAGGGACTCGAGCATAACCTCATCATCCAAGGGAAGGATACATGGTCAAAATTTAACAAAATTAAGAAGAATTTAATAGAAACTAAAATGTGTCTTTATTGCTTCGAACTGAAAATATAAAAATAAAATCAACAAAATTGGAACTAATATAGTTAAACCACTAGACACTAATGTAGTGTAGTTTGTGAGTAAATCTCCACCCCCTTGCTACCTTTCACTGAAAAACAAAATACGAGTGTTAATAGTGGTAAAATCCGCCAACTACTGGGACCGAAAGTAAATTTTTGCGTTTCTTTTTTCTTTCTAAAATGGTGTTAACTTTTACCTTCTGCTATGTCTCTACACTTTACCTTCTGCTATTTTGACCCCAAAAAAAATAAAATAAAATCCCTTTTCCTTCTGCGGTCTCTACCCTCGCGACCAGGTCAGCTTTCCACCTCCTCCCTCTTTCTCCTTTCTTCCTATCTTGGCGTCACGACTCACAAATTCTTTCTTATCAGTTGGGGAATCAGGTTTGGTCCAGAATCAGAGGGCTATTTCTCGTCATCGGTTTCCTTATGTAAAATTCTTATTCATCATCAGAGAGGCTGGGTCGTTGCAAGGAAAGGAGCAACCAGGTTTTTCATATTTCTTTTGAATCTCTTCTAGTTTTTCTCATTTACTTCGTTACCTTATGCCAATTTCCCTTTATGAAAACCCATCGTATTTCATTTTGGGATTGAACAGAGATCTAGCCGCGATCGGATGAACGGCTCTGATAGCAGATAATAGGTACCTTGCCAGAGAATTTTTAGAAAAAGGAAATAGAGAGATAGAGAGATAGGAAAAGATTAGATTTCATTCATAATTTTGCCCTAGATAGAGTCAGGCAATTTATACAAGTATCTCCTATGAGATACATCCGAGGCTAGTAACATTATTCAATACAGTAGGGAATATATATAGATGGTATTTGTACAAGTAGCTGGGCCTCTAGACGGGTCTCAGCAGAGTGATTATGGAGGTGTTGGTTTTGTCTCTGACAAATTGTTTCGACTACCAAGTTGTTTAGCTGCTTCTTTTTTGATGCAGGAGCATCTATTAGACTTCCTAATCTAAATAGGCTCATCAGCCAATAAGGCTAAATTTTAGTTATAATAGATTAATAGGTTATTTTATTATTTGTTTTCCTATTCTTACTAGGATTTGGTTCAATTTCCTGTTTTGGTTTTAATTTCCTTCGTCAATTAGGTTTTCTTATTAAACTAGGAATAGGAATACTTGGCTGGTGTATTCTTGTATAACTAGGCTATTTAGAGACTTTTGTATTTAGTTTTTGTTGATGAATATAATTTCAGACGTTAGTCTATAGAGTTTCTGTTGGGATTTTGCCCTAGAACTCAATTATCTTTGTACCAACTTCAATTCTATTGCTTTATCCTTCTATTCTCTGTATTTTGGGTATGTTTGGGTTGCTGAACAGCAGCTTATAGTTGCTGCCCTGCATCATTTTTGCTTTGCTGGGTTACTCTAGGGTGAATAGTTTTTGGTAGACAGAAATGAGGGTTTGAATATTCAGTATTATTATTTGTGCAGCACACGCCCTTTTTCATGAAAATTAATCGCACGAAACTACTTGTTCAGCATACAAGTCTGCAGTAACAATATTAATGGATACCAGTATAGTGGATGAAGCCTCCTCTCCATCCTCTTCATCCTGCTCCACAAATGATGAGATGTATGATGTGTTCTTGAGCTTTATCGGCGTAGACTCACGCAAGACCTTCACGGACCACCTCTACTGGACATTGAAAGACGCCAGAGTCGATGTCTTTATTGCTGAGAATAAACTAAGAGGACCAAAACTGATGCAAGCAATTGAACAATCCAGAATCGCTGTCATCATCTTCTCAAGTGGGTATGCATTTTCCATAGGGTGTCTTCAGGAGCTGGAGAAGATCATGGAGTGTAGAAGAACACTAGGGCAAATGGTTTTGCCAATTTTCTATCATGTTGATCCTAAAAATGTTGGGAAACAAATCGATAGTTTTCCAGTGAACCACCATGGAGTTAAAGATTGGGAAGAAATGATGCGGTCATGGAGAAAATCTCTAATTGAGGCCACAAATTTGTCCGGCCTTGTTTATATGAAGAGTGAAGGGTAACTACATACTTATTTCCATCTTTGTTTATTCTTTTCTTCTTTTTCTTAATGTTTTTTCCCGACCTATTTTTTGCATACCACCACCATGCATTATTTCAATGATTCCTTTTTACAATATTTAAGTGCCAAAATCTTCTTTGGTTTTTTTCAGTGTAATGCAGAGTTTAGGATCACTGATACGAGAATTTATAAACACTCTCTTTCTATCACACGTGTGGTCAGATATTGAGCTGGTCGATTCACATGGATTTACATAATGCACCACTATATTATTTATATTTAAATATATTTCCATTAGAGTTTTCATAAACATTATGTTTAACTAAAGGAGTGTAAGTTGCAAAAAAAAAGCATGTAATAACATATTTTACAGGCTACTTGTTATGTTAAAATACTACACTTGTTTGTATATACATCGAGATGTTTATAGTAGGAAGTAGGCATCAAAATAGCAAAATTTGGATAGTTTTGTACAGCATGCTATTTAATTGGGCGAGCTTTGTTTTGCACTTTCTTCATGATTTTTTTCTCTTTGATGGAGGTCTTGACCCTATTATAAAAAAAAGTGAGAAAATAGTAAATGTTAATATTGATGAATGGGGAAAATTGAGTTAGGACAATAATCATAAACATTTAATTATGTATAAACAGGAATAATATAATTTATCAATTTAATAAGAAAGTTATAAATAGTTTTCCAATCTAGAAAATACAAAGTTACAAAATTAAGAGAACTAATGAGCAAGCTGTAGATGGTTTTCTAATTGAAGTAATACAAAGTAAACATATTTTAAATTTTGTGTTTATCTAAAGGAAAAGTTGGAGAGAGGCAAAATAATTATGGTTGAATAATTTGAAGAGAAATTGGAAAAAAGGGTGTAAATATAATGTTTAGGTTTTTAATTCTCTTATGTATTAGGAATATATGACTTTTTTGCTGTTATTTAGAGCAAAAATTATTTAAGGGTTTGACATTTCTGTTAAAAAACGGGCAGAACCTACCTTGAAAAATGGACATTTTCCCAAAAAATTTACCTGTAAATATGACAATTTAATAGTATTTCCAAACATTCAACATGCAAAAATTTGATTTATTGTTAATCCAATAGTGGTTAAATGGTTTTTTGACCTATATAATAAGTAGAGAGAATCTTATAATATATTAAAACAAAGCATCAATCAGAACATGATAGAAGGTATGAATAATTGAATATTATGGATGTAATATGTATTTAAATGAGATGAGTGAATTAGAGAATATAAACTCTATTTTTGGGGTAGAAGTGCTGGTTGGCAAATTCTCCATGCTTTATTTTTTCTATTTGAATGAACCCCACCACTCAATTGAGTCTCAGATTCACAGAAATTTCCTAACCCAATTGCTTTTCTTAATTCTGTATTATTTAGGAGATGAACTGAAATGTTGGGCAATACTTGTTTCCTCCAATTTCCTCCATTTAACCAACTTCCTTTAGTTTGAAGGGAAAAGTTTGAGAGAAACTATTTTCTATTTTTTCCTTTCATTTATTTTTCATCCACAACAGAAGAATAAGCACCAATGAAGACCAAAACAAAAAATTTAAGTGAGAACTGATGAAATATTGGTATTGTGCAGAGGAGGACATAAATAATGTCACCTACCAAGAGTTACAAACCACACACAACCATGCATTACATTCCAATGATTTTTTTTGTTCTCTTAAATTTAAAGATCATACATCCAAACTGTGATACTGGTCTTTCCTTGTCATGCCAGGGTGACAGCTAGGGTTTATGTCCTTGTGTTCAATGTGAGCCCCTGTTAAGTGCATCAATCTAAACTTCTCGAGTTTTCTAAGCCCCATGCACACCAAAAAAAAAAAAAGAAAAAAAAAGTCCCTTGACAAAAAATTCCTTGACAAAAAACTAAAAGAAAGAAAGTCTCTTGACAAAAAATCTCCCACCCAACCAATTCTTCATACGAAAGAAATACTTGGGAATGGAAGGTATAGTGCTATCACCCTTGTCTTTCTTTTTCTCTTTCTCACTCATATAAACACATATATTGTATTGTTCAAAACAACCAATACTTTAATAAATAAAGAAAGAGCTGAAACTGCGAAGAATGATGCAAAACTACCACTCTTCAATTTAAAAATAGTTTTAGCTGCAACAAACAACTTCAGAGAGAAGATTTGGCCCTATTTTATAAGGCAAAAGCTCTCTAACCACATGCCATACATCTAACTCCATGTGAACGTGATTTATTCTACAACAATGATTCTCAATTTCCTAATTGCTCATTTCCCTAACCTTAATCATCACAAACCCAAAATTAATTCTAAAAATTTCAAATAAGCATGGTACTAAACCAATTTCCAACTTACTTAGTGAAGTCTTTTTTATAAAGGATAGTTGTTGAGGAAAAAGGAAAACGAAAATAAGCTTTTAGTGCATAAGTACATTGAAGCAAAACATGAAGAGAATCCAATATATAACTTCAACATATAACTTTAATTTTCTATAAGTGTTGATCTAAATTTACGGTGGTGATTAATTTTCATTGTAATTCTAATCATTGGTGGTGCATTAGTAGACATGGGTGTGGACTCGGACTTGGAGTGGTGAGAGAGGAGTGTTAATAGTATGACTTTGTGAACGAACTTCTATAATCACCAATGTGAAGCCTATGTGTTCACTGGAATTCAGGAACAGATTCAATGGACATAATTCCTACAAGCCTAGTTGTCTAGTTAGTTGGGACAATCTATCCTTCCTACAAGCCCTCCTCCAACCACTGCCTCGAAAGAACCATGGCCCCCTCAACTAAACTTGGATTTCCGGAATTCCACATATATTTATGAATTGAATTTCAATTAATCTCCCAAACCCTAGCGTGGCTTAGTTTCACTCAGTATTTTTCTTTCTCCCTATTAGTGTTCTCAACTACAGATGTCAAATCACTTTTAGCAGACATCCGGAAAATAAGCCTTCTCTGTACAAAATACAAATTAATTTGGTTTGTCTGTTTTTCACAAGTTCTTCATTACTCTGCAGGGATTTTTATTTTATACCTAATACTAGTTTCTGCATCCAGGTTAAAAGCTTTGGTAGCCATCCCAAAGGTACAGCCACGGTTTGCTATTGCTATATGGAAGAAGTACGCTACCATGAAATCTCTGTTGAGTGTTTACATGGATCAAAATGTATCGGTAAGTATAATATGCTTCAACCTGCCTGAAATATAAATGAATATTTGTTGATTGATCTAACACTGTCTTCATTAGACCCATATGCACTTCAATTTAGGCGCATTTGGTTTCCCAGGAAGAAGTGAACGGATTTATGGCTATTGACAAGTCACAGAAACATATTATCTTGGAATACAGTTTTCTAGAACGTTTTGCTCATCAACCTAATGGGATGATAGTTGACAAGTTTTGGAACCATTTTATAAATTTACATTAGTTCAGTTGATTACTGCTATGGTCTGCAACGGCCTCCATTTTGATGATGAATTCTTCGTGAACTGCAGTGCTAACACATCTAGTTTCCTTAGGTGTCTAAACACACCCTTTTTGTGTTTTTCCGACATTAAATATATATTATAATGTTTCTTTTTTGCCTTTTTCATTTTCCATGGAAACTAGATGGAAACCTTCCTTAATAAGTTAAAAGCATGAACATACTGTATGACAGGACCCGACCCAATTTTCACTTTGGAACTCGAGCCAAGTCCTGTGCGTGTCCGACACTTGGCGAATGTCGGGCACAGATGACCTTTTTACCCTCCTTACTTGAACTTTTTCTCTTAAAATTCCCTTAGACTTCTGCCGAAAATTCGGCAGAGTCTCCCCTGTATTTTGATCAATCCCAAAATTTTCACCTGTCAAATAATCTCAGAAACCCTACCAACAGCCAGACTAAGTCAACAAACAGATTCCAACCTCAATTCCTTATGATCAACATGATATCAGAGCATTTTCTAGGGTTTTCAAGGTTGCAAGGATTTTCTGCAAAACTTTACCTTGGCGCAGAGACTATGATTGGCCCGGTGGTGGATCCCACGTACTTCTACGGCTTTGCATAGTCAATTCAAGGCATTGTATATCAGTCATATTCAAGCTTGAACGTTTCATACAAACCACTGAATTCAAAGCTTTCATAAAAGTACTGAAATCAAATGCGTATAAAAAAAACTCTATACTCAAGCTTTGCATAACTGAGCAAAGATAAAGGCATCTATGCTTGAAAAATCAGAAAAGCTGATTTAAAAATAACTGAAAATCATAATTAAGTAAAAGAAACTCAAAACCTTTTGAAAATACTCCCAGTTCGTACCCCTGTCATTTCCGTCAATTCCCTGGCAGGTCTCGGGCGTCACACAGACTTACCCGAGCCGCAAACTGGCAAAATCAGGGGACTATGATCGGCCTGTCCCGCCGGCAGATTCCTCGATGACACCAAGTCAGCTCGAGTCGCTCTGGCAGGATGCAGGGGACCGTAGTCGGCCTGATCCGCAATCCTGGCAGGTCTCGGGGACACGGAGTCAGCCGAGCCGCAATCCTGGCAGGTCTCGGGATACCAAATCGGCCGAGCCGCAAATCCTGGCACTCACGGTCCGAGCGTCCCCGAAACTCGTGAGGCAAGTCAAGTGCACTGGCTGAACTATAATCAGACTGGATGTCCGTAGACATCGTCCGACTCTGGGTAATCACCATAAAGAAAAACGGGTACGAGGTGGTTTTAAAATAATATCCTTTTAAAAAAGAAATATCTGAATAATAACTGTAAAACTCAAGTCGTACTGCGGCCTTAACTGATTCAAAACTCAAACTCTGTTTCTGTAACTGGTAAATAAGCAGCACCGACTTATAGAATTATTACTGTACTGATCATATTCAAAATCGTATTAAAACTTACTCAAAGACTGAATGAAGAAACTTACTCAAATAAACTCATTTATAAAACTCATTTATATAAAATCATTTATAAAATCTATTTTATATAAAAGCACATCAATTCATATAAAAGCACATCAATTCATTCATGAAATCTGACTTATGAAAGAAGGTCTACTCACTGATGGTCCAAGCTACTTCGATCCCTCAAAGGTCTCCTTTTAAAATCCTGTCGGGCTCCTGGTGCCTTACTCGATCGATTTGGTGGAGAAACGGAGGAGAAATCTGAGCTGGAAGTTCGGGTAGCTTCGGACAAACCTCCGTCGAAAAACACGATTTTTCGGCCAGCTCATGGCGGCCCCGGGGTTGAGACCGGTTGGAAAAGGTGGGGGACTCGATGGCGGTTCCAACGCCATCGGTCCCGTGGCTATTGGAGCTCGGAGGTGGCGCCAGCACCCTCTGGAAGTCGGCGGCCCGTTTCGCGCAGGTTCTGGGTTTATATAGATGCAACTTCGAAATATTTACGGTTATGCCACTGAGACTCTTGTGGCCATAACTTTTTCGTTACAACTCCGATTCGG